>NC_056741.1:1558836020-1559141853 GCF_019279795.1 Protopterus annectens
AGAGTATATATAGGTCTAAAAAAGTCATATGACCGGCAGCCAAGAAGTCACATGACCCAACCATTAAAACAAAACATGTAAAAATAAATAAATATGCAAAGCTAAAAAATGCAACAGCATAATGCATATATGAAAACAAAAAACATTAAAAAAAGCATGAATGTATATTTTTAAAAAAAGCATACTTTTATACCTAAAGATCAAATGTACAATCATATACATAAAGAGAAAATCTCATAATCTACATCTACTCATTCTAACCAAAATAGGTTTAAGGCTGACAGTACTATTCAAACCAGGGGGTGAGTCACCCATCAATCTAATTATCCAGTTATATTCTTTAATTTCTAATTTGTTATTGATATCACCACCTCTGGGTGAGGGTGAAACATGGTCTATAGCTTTAAATTTAAATACATGCTGTTCACCAAAACATAGCCTGTGTTTATATAAAGCATTAGTGTCAACACATCTTCGGATTTCAGACTTGTGTTCTGTGATCCTATCTTTAAGTTTATGGTTTTACCCACATAGAAAGAGTTGCATAATACACAGGTAGCGAGGTAAACCACGTGGGTGGTAACACAAGTAGCAATTACATTGAACCTAAACAGCCTCTTACTGACTGGGTGTTCAAAGATACCTAAATGTTCATCATCAATGTCATCACAGCACGAGCAATTATAACATTTTCGTGTACC
Organism: Protopterus annectens; assembly: GCF_019279795.1. Lineage (NCBI taxonomy): Eukaryota > Metazoa > Chordata > Ceratodontiformes > Protopteridae > Protopterus > Protopterus annectens. Next base: position 1,558,836,722 of record NC_056741.1, read on the forward strand.
CATAGTGCTGGATGGATGTGTTGTGATATTTGTAGGAAAATCTTTGTAACAGAGGACACTCTTGAGGGTTCTCATGTTACGATATGCAAAAAATGGGACATTGTCCAGCATTGCTTTTAGCTCTTCAGATGCCATCAAGATTAGCCAATTCTTATGGATAATACGTTTAATACATGGTGTCTTTGTACTAAACGAAGTAACGTATCTTACTTTCATCTCATTCTGGATGGACACATTGGGCAAGCCAACAACTTGTATTTCTATGGCGTCATTTGACATAACAGGGGCCACCCTTGACTTTCTTTCCTCTAGCACATTTAGTTTCTCATTATTTAAGATGGTAGCATCATAACCACTGTTAGTGAAATCAGCTATCATCTCATTCAACTGTTCAGAGAAGCTAGGATCTTCCGTGTTAAACCTACTGGCTCTATAAAATTGAGACCTGACAGTACCTCTAAAAACATGTGGCGCATGCATACTACTTGCATGAGTGTACCTTCCTGCACAGACTTCCTTTCTATGGAGGTTTGTTCTAAGTGTACCTCCGTCAAGACTCAAGTTGATATCCAGAAAATTAATAGTGATTTCAGATGAACACATTTTGAACTTCAAAAAAGATGAAATTGAATTGATGTACAGCATAAAATCATTCAAATCCTGTAACGTGCCCCCCCAAATCAAAAAACAGTCGTCCACAAATCGTTGAAAGAACTTTACATTATCTTTATATGGATTCAAACCACTAAATAAATGTTTCCTTTCCCACTGGTATAAAACTAGGTTGGCATAAGTATTGGCTACCGAAGTACCCATAGCCACACCTGTGAGATGAAGATACAAGGATTCATTAAAAAGGAAAACATTATTTCTCAACACCACATCCATGAGAGTACATATTTTTTCTATTTTGTGGAAGTTGGGATCAGGACATGAGACTAAGAATTCCCTCAACAAATCCAGGCCAATATCAGTTGGAATGACAGTAAACAAAGATACTATGTCTAGGGTTACCAAAAGGTACCTTCTTAGATGTAGGGACGCCTTCTCTATGTTATACCATTGCTTAAGCTTCTGAACAAAATCAATAGTGTCACTTAAGATAGAGTCACACTGACTAAGATATGGTTGAAGTTGATCATGCAAATAAACTGAAAGTGGCTCTGTTACCCAACCAGCACCTGAGACAATTGGCCTCATTGGTGGATCAGTGAGGGATTTGTGGATCTTAGGAATACCATATAACTGTGGGGTGATTGGGCACGGTACGGTCAAATAATTGAATAGATCTAAGTCTATGTCACCTTGGATCTGTAGGTCATAAATCACCATATTCACGTATGAGATACATTTCTTAACATCCAAAGGGGTGATTTCCTTAAATGCAGTGTCATCACTAAGTAAACTAGACATAGCCAAAAAATATTTGTCTCTATTCATAAGCACAACTGCACCCCACTTATCAGCTTGCTTAATAACAATATTTATATTAGATTGCAAGTCTCTGTATGCGTGAAACTCTTCATAGCTAAGGTTAAAACATTTTCTATCATTATATTTCTTATTATTTATATCAAACATTTGTCTCATTTCTGCTTCACATACATCATGGAACGCTTTAGCCTTAAACCTATTTTGGTTAGAATGAGTAGATGTAGATTATGAGATTTTCTCTTTATGTATATGATTGTACATTTGATCTTTAGGTATAAAAGTATGCTTTTTTTTAAAATATACATTCATGCTTTTTTTAATGTTTTCTGTTTTCATATATGCATTATGCTGTTGCATTTTTTAGCTTTGCTTATTTATTTATTTTTACATGTTTTGTTTTAATGGTTGAGTCATGTGACTTCTTGGCTGCCGGTCATATGACTTTTTTAGACCTATATATACTCTGCATTTGCATTTGTATTTTCAGTATTGATAAAGGATTTTATCCGAAAGCTTTGCTCTTCACATTAAAGTGTTTTTTCTACTGAGAACAATGTTTGTCTTGCTGGACCTCTTGGCATTTGTGTTTGGACGTATTCAGAAACATAACATGCAGCCCAGTCATGCAACAGTACAGAGAATGTATACCAACATCTAGATGTATGTGTGTAAATATATTAATATCTAAACAGATACAACATATTTATGTATGTAGATATATATATAAATATTTAGAAATATATACATATATAGATATATGACCACACATCTGTAGATAGCAATGGTAGATTGACAAAAACAAATATGTCCACATGCACCATTAATGGGGTTGAGACGCCCCAAACAATATACGTCATGTACGAATAAGCATACCCCCCACCACAGCCAAACACGTCTGTCTTGCAATATACTGCCAAGTGTTACAGATCCCATAAGCAGGACCTGACATGACATGGACACAAGATGTTAACAGTACTACAACCCACCTGTTTGATGTCAGGCTGGTACTGGTAACATATCATGCAGTACAGTCTGGCTCCCATAGGAAATGTAAAATATGGAAGCTATCAACATCCCCAGGATACATATACACAGACACATATATGCAGATCAGATGTAGATATATATATATATATATATATATATATATATATATATATATATATATATATATATATACACATACATATATGTAGATATACATGTGACTACACATACACACGCAGAGATGTGTAGAGTAAGATACATATGTAGAAGGTGCACACAATATGGAACAGCCACTATGCCTACAGTTCACACCTGAACAAAAGGACAAAAGGACACTGTATGGGCCACCTATACAAATTACAGTTGTTGCTTGCAACATATACCCACAGAGATTTCATAGAAAAAACACCACACAGGTTTGCAGAAATGGAAAACATTTATTTGTATACTATTACAGTTTTATATGCCATGTCTTATAGCTGTTCAGACACTGACATCCATATAAACAGAGTAATGCAACTGTGAAACAGTTATACTAATACAGTAGTCTGGAAAGGTTCACAACTGTTGCTGTCCAGGCCAAAGCCTTCAAATTGTACAAGAGTAAAGACAGACTGGGCCACAGGATACCAAACAATCAACAGTATGTAATGCAGGTGTATAGTTCAGCAGCCTCTATCTACACTCTGTACAAAATCACTAGGTGTTTAAGACTTCAGTTGACCAAATGGGATGTAACTGTTACATAACAAGGCATAACTGACACCATCACAAGCACACTGACAAACAGAACAGTCTGTATGGCAGGAGGCAGGAGGCCTGCATTAACCCAATGTATGTGTTAATGTAAATATAGGTGAAGTATATGGTACTGTACATCCAGATACCTTAAGGCAGCTCACCCCTGATACCCCCACATTTTGTAACAGCCTAGGGACTCAATACTACAGGGCCATATACCACTGTTGCATACACTGGCCTCTGGAGTGCATAAGGGCACACATGTATTGTGTAGGTGAAGCCCACACATATATAGCCCCAGCCCCACTGTATGTGTGGGGGATACAACAGCAGTGGACTGATGGCAGCAATGGCAGTGTGATGTACACACAGCCCACTACAGAACAACCCCTGACAGCATGTCATATGTGTAAAGCTTGATATGTAGGTGGAGGACAGAGGCTGAAACACAGGCCCATATGTGGAAAACTGTTGCCATGCACTAAGCAAGTTGCTGGTGTTACAGAAGAGTCTGCAACATACTCTTAGCCAGGGAACTGTGGTTAGAAATATAAATGGATGTAGCCATGTACTGATAGCACTCAACACACACACTGCCAGTGAAATGTCTGACACAGGACCTGTGTGGTGGACAGACAAAACATGATAGGCACAACTCTGGCCACCAACAGGATAGGCCCACAACTGAGAGCTATGCAAACAGACTGCATTCCAAGGTAAACTAGTATGTACACACACCCTGTAACAATATTACTATACAAAGCATAACAGAACTCTACTCACACTCTGTCTGTAGTTCTGGAACCTCCTACAAATATGTAGCTGGCCTGAGTGTGCCGGTTCCCCTGGAAGAGGTATTGCTACCTGCTGTCTGTAACACTGATGCCCACACACAGGAAGGATGTCCATCATACAGGAAAGGTAAAGGGACCACAGCCACATGATGTAGGGATTTATAGTAGGTGGTTGCCATGACAGTGGTAATTGGAAGAACTACACAGCAAGCTGCATGCAGATAGCAAGTGTAGAACACTGACTGCTGCAGACGCCATCACCTGATCAAGTGCATTACCTACTAAAGTCAGGCTGCAATCTAACCCAAGCAGCTCAATCCATTAACTGGAAGGAGAGAGAGAGAGAAAGCAAGCAAGCAAGCAAGGTAAAACAAAAGTAGAAAAAAAACTCAGAAAAATAACAGCTGAAAACGCAGCCATCTAGGCAGCTGCCATTCATAAATAAATAATTCCCACGACAGGTATGTGAAGTATATGTACATGTATTAGAATGTAGTACCTGGTCCATCGTAATGCGATAAATGATGTGGAATGAGTTATATGTGCCATCAGGTGTTGTTGTGATGATGTTCAACTGAACAACTGCTATGGACAATAGTGTTTGTCCCTGTGTGTAGAGGGCCATAGCTGTTAACTGTGCAGGTCAGCACTGACAGACAGGATGTAAGCCATCAAAGTGTGTGTGTTGTGTAATGGGGATTATGTATATGATGTGTCCAATGGCTGGTGGTGGAAGTAATGCCATTATGATGGGCATGTGGGAGCCACGGACAACCACTGGCAGGATACCCAAGTGAATCTGTAATGTAGCATGCCGGAATGCATAGGTGTGTAATAGGGTTACCTGCAAACAGGTCCCACATATACCCCATTAATGTCAGGCCATATCCATATGTGGCACCTGTCTGTGTTGTAGCAAGGCAGAACAGTGCAGCTGTGCAGGAAGGTGTGAGGTTGTGGAGCTGATGTCTGAATGCACCCCACATATAGGTATGCATATGTGTACATATGTCACATATATAATATATAAGGATAAATGTATATCAGCATGTATGTCCAGAAATATACATATACCCATGTGTAGACATATATATGTGCATATATATATATATATATATATATATATATATATATATATATATATATATATATATATATATATATATATATGAATACACATATATCTACACATATGTATAGATATATACCTATATGCACATGTTTACATATGTACAAACACACACACAAACAGATATGTGTGGATAGACATGTCCTCTATATCACTACCACAGTGATGTGTGCTATGTGTGAGGCAGCAGCACACATAGCAATTTACACAGATATCTACAGCTGGCAGTGTGTGCACCATGGATGGGTATGTCACATGTTAGTCCCTTCTTAGCACCAGATAGATATAGAGGACAGTTTACAGGGGTGGTATGTGACACATGTTTTGGGTAAACACCATGAATGGTATGTGTGGTCTGTGATGTGGACACTCCATGGTCCCCAGTATGGGCACAATGGGAACAAGGCTCCCACCAACTGCCACTCACAACAGCAGTCCACATCCTGAAGTTGCCAGGTCTGGCGGCTGAGCAGGAGGAGCATGCTGGCCATGTGAATGTGTACTGGGTGCCTCAGACTGATGTAGCACATCTCTCATGTGTCTGTGGAGCCTGGTATGGAACAGACCCTAGACCTGAGTTCAGGGTACAGGAACATGTTGGTGTGTGCCCTGGGGGGGGGGCAACATCCCCTGGGTGGTTCCACCTGATGGTATTGCTGCAACAGTTCATGAGGAGGCCCCAGGTTGGCACACACGTGTGATGTAGCCAGGTATCCTGGCCATATGGGTGCGGAGAGGTGGATCAGCTGGCCAATGGAACATATACATGTTATTGTGTCACTGTTATAGTACATTTGTTGTTAGTAATAGTCTACACAATCCTGGTACATGTCCAACAGCATGCTTAGATCCCCCAATAACACAAGCTGTCAGCAATCTCAGAGCAGCCATACCACTGGCATATATGTAACCATAGTGGCCCTGACAATGGCATGCAAGTGAATAGTCTGTAACAGGCCAGCAATGTTAGTGTCCACGCAGGGGACATGGCTACAATCACATAGCAGAAGGTTTGGTACAATACACAATCTGTCCAAACGTTAGTTAAGCTCTAGCCATACCTAATGAGTTGTGTGTACAGTCTGTTGAAGCTGATATGGTGGGGGTGGGGGTGACATTGATGTGTATTACGAACTGTGGTAAGCTTGCCATATGAGTTGCTCAAGCCTGTTTCCATCTTCATGTCTTTCAGGCAAGATGTCACACATGAGGTCATCCACGTTTTCAGTGGAGGAGAATGAGGTCATTATCAACCACCTGGTTCAGCAATACCAGGTTCTCTTTGGCAGGACAGCCCATGACCAGCAGGAGCAGACTGCCCTGTGGAACGATCTAGTTCACAGGGTCAATGATGTTGGCCCGCATAACCGTGGTTATGAGCAGGTCTGGCATCATTGCAGCAACCTGCTTCACAATACCCATCGGCATGCTGCTGCAGTCCAGGGGGAATCACCTCACCACAGGGGGGGGGTCATGCCATCCATCCCCCACTGACACATGTGGAGGAGCTCCTGGCCAGCCTCGTGGCACCAGCCCGACTGGAACGCCATCAACCACTGGACCCCTTCATGGAGGTGGGGGTCACCCACACACCAGCTGAGGAGTATGCAGCTAAGGACACAGGGCACATTAGTAGACCACTGTTGTGTAAATATCCGCAGTGGTACAGGTAAATCATGCATATCTGACATGTCATACATATATTGTGTTGCTGCACTGTAGTGATAAACAGATGTCCAGATGTGGTAGTATTGTGGGAATTTACGGTTGATGTATGGTAGTACTACACCCAGCCTGTAGCAGTGCCACAGGTATGGTCACTGACATTACATCTCTCACCCACTTATGTAGGTCCATTGGGGTAGCAACAAGGCAGCAGCCTGTAGCTGGTGAGTATGTCTTATGTAGATGCATGCCAACACACCAGACATGTAATGGTGGTAGTGTATTCCATGCACACATCTAACACACCTACCCTGAATGCATGTTGTACATGTGCAAGTATTGTTGCTGTGAAATGCATGGTCTCACAGGGGCGACCATGATGAGGTATTGAAAGGGTATGTCACACACCTGCATGACAACTAACATCCTGTCATTGCGGAATGTGTCCACAGGGGGTAACATACTGTTGGTAGACATGGCCTACAGTAGTGACATGTTCTGAACAACACCCATATACAGTGCAAAATCAGTGTATATACCTGTAGGGCAATCCCAACTGCTGCTGAGATACACTATGGAATACGGCATTACAGTAGACCACATTATCAGCCGAGTCTAGGCTGCAACATGTGGTGTTCAGTGTATAGGACACTGCAAGCTGACACAAATATGTAGGGCTTATCTGTCATGCATCTGCATAAATGCTAAGGGGGGGGGATCTCAGCATGATACACCAGTGTAATCAGCAGGGATCCTAAGGATGGTAGGAATGGCTCTATCTGGAGTCTATATCAGTTCACCAAAACGGCTGAAGTTCGAACACCATATGTTCGAACTTCTAACCACGAAGTACAAAAACATTGAAGTCTTACAACAGCAATTTTTTTTTTCCCAGGGAAAAAAATCGCTTTTCCAAGAAACACACACACAACACAAGCACACCAAACAAAAACAGCAATCCACACACAAACACTTAAAATCCTACATCTAACCCTACACTAAACTGTACATACACTACTAACTATCCACTTACCTTAACCCAAACCCTAACCCTAAGGTCCGTCACTGTTGCACAGTCACCTGAACTGTGCCCTAACCCTTACTCACCTATCCCTCCCTAACCCTAAAGTCTGTCACTATCGCACACCCACCTCACATGTGCCCTAACCCTAACTTACCTAACCCATACCCTAACCCTAACATCCACACAATCGCACACTTACCTGAACCCGACCTGTAACTTCCCACCACAGTCCTGATAATCACGAAGCCACATAATCAGTGTTTGAACTTCACAGTTCGAACATCTGGTGTTCGATCATCAGCCGTTTCAATGAACTGATAGAGACCCCTCTATCTGCATATAGTCAGGTTCAGGACCTGTGGCAGCCATAAACCTACCCACACTACAATAGTGACGGCATTGTGTGAACACCATGGGATGTGCACATGAGTAGGCCTTGCAATCATGTAGAATAGGGGGACATGTGTAGGGTAGGCTGAACATACACTGGCAATTGCAGAAGGCCCACGCTGGTATACCCTTACCATGAGCAGTGACTGCTGTAGTACATACAACAAGAGGTGTGATAAACCGTCATGATAAGGGTGTGCACACATATGCCCACATGGTGTGTATGCATTGTGGTCAGCAGCTGCACACCTAACACAATCTGTAGACACTGCATATGAAAGTACAGGCCATATGTTACATACTGGGATTGTGTACTGCTAAGATATGCAGTGCTGTGGTGCCATGGCAGATCACGGATATGTGTGTAAAATCAATAAAGGTGTGTACACCCCCCATAGTCACGGTGTACTCTGATGGTTGTCAGTGTAAGCAACTATGCAGTGGTCATACATGGTCTGTTGATGTTGACAGCTATAAATCAGGCATTGGGCATTCACCAATGACAACAGTCCACATATCATCCCAAGTATGTGTTGCTGAAACACATATGGGCTGTGAGAGGTACAGCTGACATAACTGACACAGTACTACACATTCTGCAATGGGTTGTACACCTGAGAGTTGTGGTGCAAAGTACATGGCAGGGTGCAGAACAGGTGCACAGCAATACTGTGTACACGGCTGCAGTGGTATCCAGGGGAAGAGGCATCACCTAGTCAGAGCACATGCATCATACATATGTATACCATTGCTAGCATGAAGTGAGTATAGCTAAACTGCATGCTGTTCTGTACCATATGTTCTGCATGTTGGCAGATGGGTAATAGGAGGACTGTTTGTACGATCATTGTGCAACCTCATCTGTATGTGTGTGTGTATGTGTGTTTGTGACCATGTATGCACGTGTGATTGTGGGGTGTTCATATGGCTGCACCCCCCTTTGGGACCATGCAGTACATGGACATGGAGTGCCACATTGCACACCAGGAATACCTGTCTTGTACTCACAGGACAGCAAATAGCATGATATGGTCTGTAGCATGGAACAGGCATCCAGAGGGAAGGTAGACTCCAGGTACACAATATTGCAGTCAGCAGAGAGGTCACCTACAACCCACGTATACAGCTCTACAGATGCATTGGGGAAGTAATAGTCAACACCAGGGAGTGTATCCACATATTACAGCTGACACATGATTGGCCGACGGAGCAGCATATCTGGCATGTACTGAGCATTATATACACATGACATACCAGTGAGAGCTATTATGGGTACAACATAGTAGCCCACACATATAGGGGCCATGCACATCATTACGACAATACAACGGGTGCATACAGAATGACAGCATTGAGGCCATGCAATTCCACTACACACAGGTCAGGCAGGTAATATAGCAACAGGCCTTGTGTTGTGCCCACTTGTGTGAGCATTTAGCGGACTGTGATGTTAATGAGTAGTATCAATGTGTATATGTTAACAAATGTGATGCAGGATGAGGTAACACATGGACATATACGTGGGACTGTAAATCCATGGACAGGTAGGTATTATGGAGAGTCTGTGTGTGTGTGTGTGTGTGTGTGTGTGTGTGTGTGTGTGTGTGTGTGTGTGTGTGTGTGTGTGTGTGTGTGTGTGTGTGTGTGTGTACTATTAGACAATGCTGTACAGGTTTTAAAGTGCGGTTATTGTTTTCCCCCACAGGTAGCGAGGTGAGTCAGGGTCCCTCCTGCATCCAATCTGATGTAGGTGTCCATACAGACACCGATGATGATGACGATAATAATGAGGCACAGGTGGGGTTGTCAGGGGCTGACACTGTGCCAACATTTGACATCCCCCTTTTAGTCACCCCTCCCCTGCACACAGTTACAGTGCCTATATACACCCCATCACCAGTGGCCATAGCAGAGGGACAGCTGGCATTCAGTGGCAGTGCACAGGAAAGTGTGGTAACCATGCCTACTGTGTCCAGTCGCAGCAGGCATAGCCGGATGTCTGGCAGGCTGCCACATAGGTGAATGTCCCAGGGTGCTTGTGGAAGGGCTGCTGGACATCATGCCCCTGGCAAAGCTGCAACTAGCAGAAGCATGTTCCAGGCTGTAATGGCAGCACAGGCACATACTGAGGGTTACACCAGACAGGGCCTTAGGCTGCAGAGGGCTGCTCTCGGATCTGTAAGCGACAACCTCCATGAACTGTCGGGTGCCATCCCTGCTTCTACCAAGCAAGCAGATAGATGGCATGATGAGATGATGGCCCTCATCAGCCATGGAGTGTCCATGCTTCGACATGAGGTGAGGATGCGGTGATACCCATGTGGACGTGGGCCAGCAACAGCACCAACTGGCAGTCAATGCGGGTGTGCTAGGACACCAAGGGGCTCCCGTAGTGGCAGTAGCAGCCCCAGCAGTGCGGGGGGTGTGCTGTCCACACCACACCACAGCAGGCCACGTGCACGTGGTCCTGGCCAGTCCCAGGAGGGATGTGGTACCAGCGGACAAATGTCATCAGCAGGTGAGAGTAGCACTTCAATGCTTGCACCTGCATGTGCCCGCTGGAACCCCTGGCAGGCACAGTCCACATGTCCATGGCTGGAGGCAGTGAACTGCACACCCTGCCAGGTATGGTCTGCATCTGTCCATAAACACCTTTGTAGGGCAGCCACAAGGCAGAACTGTGTGCATGCATACCCACACACTATGCAAACACACCTAGGGCAACCTCATATCTACACACACCACATCACCTCAGCCAGTTCCCCAGAGTACACCCTTCACCCACACACATGGTATCAAATGTATGGCCCACCCTCAGCCTCTGGCAGACCAACACCACATTCTGTGCATATGATGATACCTGTGCCCCATCCCTGGCTTCCATACCATCGATGCAGGGACAGGCTGATATGGTTCTGATGCACACAGTGACTATACACCAGTATACCACAGTCCTGCATTGTAATATGTTGTAGGGAGTAGAGTGTGAGGCATATTTGGCAGGTAGTGTAGCCGCCAGCAATGATGCCTTCTAGTTGTTAGTAACACTGCCTGGTTGTGGTCTATAAAATTATATGCAATTGTGTTGTAGGTGTACATGTGTCAGCACGAGGATGCCCTGTGCATATGATGATACCCGTGTCCCATCCCTGTCATCCATACCATCGATGCAGGGACAGGCTGATATGGTTCTGATGCACACGGTGACTGTACACCAGTGTACTACAGTCCTTCAGTGTAACATGTTGTAGAGAGTAGAGTGTGAGCCATATTTGGCAGGTAGTGTAGCCGTCCAGCAATGATGCCTTCTAGCTGTTAGTAACACTGCTTGGTTGTGGTCTCTAAAATTATATGCATTTGTGTTGTAGGTGTACATGTGTCAGCACGAGGATGGTCTGCAGTCATATTGCACAACGGGGCATGTCAATGTGCTGACACCATGGCAGTGATATATCTGGGGTACAGTCAAACACATTTCATAGGTTACTGTACCGGCTATTTCCTGTGCCACATGGACAGGTAGGCCCGTTGAGGCGTGTATACCCTACAACCTGATGTAGACCCATCCACATACACGCACACTTTTACTTGCCAACAGTGGGACTAGACCCTTACCTAGCAATGTCATGATACTGATGTGTGTGGCTTACATTGCACAAACACTGCCTTAACCACTGTGTATCCAACAGACCTTGTTCTGCCCAGCAACATAATGAACAGCCCTTGAACTCAGGACCCTTTATACTGAAGGCACAGCACTTAACCACAACACCATGACCACTATGGAGACAGCTGTTGCTTTACCAATATAGTTGTCATTGCACATATTGAGTAGTATTGAACAATTGCCTTTACTTCCTAGATTGTGTAGTCCTTGTCATTACTATGACTGTTGCATCACATGTCTTGTTTAATCATAATATACACATAGCAGATACATATGGTGGGATACATGTGGGAGGGTATACACAACCATGATGTTTACTCATGACAGGTATATGGTTGTATACATATCATAGGTGTATAGATGTCTGCATGTACATACACAGGTATACACATACATATGTCTATATACACATCTGTATAGTGCTACATATATATATGGCCATGTGTACATCTCTTTGTATGTACATATGTATACATATCTATACATATATGTATCTATACATATGTGTATATATAGGTATACGTATATGTACATATAGATATATGTGTGTATGCACATCCTATGTGTATAGATATGCCTAGTTATATTGGTGTATATATATATATATATATATATATATATATATATATATATATATATATATAGATATCTATAACTATATGTGCATACATATCTATTCCGATATACCTACTACTATCGATATATCTGTAGATATCCATACATATATGTGCATATGTATCACTATCTGTATATGTGTAGACATATATTGCTCTGTATATGTATATATCTTGGTGTGTATATGTATATCTATGTACACAGGTTCATAGGTTCATAGGATCATACTAGGCTATCTGCCCTAGGGCATCTACAAGCCTAGCCAGAGTGTGTTTGGCTTTCGCCACCCATTTTAAATTAATTTTGCTATGCCCTTTTTCGAGTTTAGTATACTGTGCCTCTGTCTAACAGTGACACAGAAGTGATACCCGGAGTAAATCTACGATCTCCCATCCACTCATCAAGATTCCTCTTGAAGAGAGTCAGTGAGGGACTCTGCCTAACCTGGACTGGGATTTTATTCCAGAGTGAAGGGAGCCTCTGGGTTATGAATCTGTCCCTCCAGCATGTCCTATTTATTTCAGTGCTGAGGTTCAAGTCTCTCGAGCGCATAGCTCGATGGGATTTGGATTTTCTGAGGTGCAGCATGTCCATTAATTCTGGGTTGGACATGGCTTTATACGTCAGGCAGAGATTGCCTCTGAGCAGGCGGTATGCCACTGAGTAGAGCTGGAGTTTCTTTAACCGGGCAGCATATGGCATCTGTTTGAGCCCTTTGATCCTCTTGGTGAGGTACTTTTGGGGTCTTTCCAGTTGCTGCAGGTGTCTGGTAAGGTACATCCCAAAAGGGGCATTGTACTCAATTATGGGCCTGATGAGGGATGAGTAAAGAGGCACGATGACTTCCCCTGATCTAGATGTGAATCCCTTCATGATTAGGTGGGCTATATAAAATGTTTTTCTAACCACTTTGGCCACGTGGTTGTCGAATGAGAGATTGCTATCAACTTGGGTCCCCAGGTCCCTAATTACTTCTTCTGTACTTAATGGATTACCATCTATGTGGTAATTTGTGGGCACTTTGTTTTTGCCGAAGGGGATTACTATACACTTTTTGGCATTTAGCTTGAGGCCATGGCTCTGGCACCAGTTGTCTGTTTCTATGAGGCCCTTTTGTAGGATGCTTGTGTTGGCTGGAGAGTCGATTATGGCACCCAGTTTGCAGTCATCTGCGAACTTGGTCAGCCACAGTCCTTCCATGTTGGCCTGTACCTCCGAGAAATATATACCAAACAAGAGAGGTCCCAGACGCCACTTGTAACTGGTTTGGAGTCTGATATGACTCCAGCAATTCTAACCATGTGGGTTCTGTTCTTGAGTCAGTTTGCAACCCATCTAGTGACATAGGGGTTTATATTTAAGCTGGTGAGCTTATCTATAATGCCAGAGTGGGGTATTTTATCGAAGGCTTTTGCGAGGTCCAGGTAGGCTGTGTGGACCACCTTCCCCTCATCAATGACCTTGGTGACTGTTTCAAAGAAATCGACCAGGTTTAAGAGGCAGGATCTGCCCTTAACAAAGCCGAACTGGGTAGGATCCAGTGTCTGTAGGTCCCCAATATCTTTATTTATGAGGTCCATGATGATCCTTTCCATAGCTTTGCAGACCAAGCTAGTCAGGCTTATGGGGCAATAGTTTCCAGGATCTGTTGAGGCACCACCTTTGTGGAGAGGGACCACTGTTGCTGTATGCCACTCTTTGGGTACATATCCTGTAGTAAGGCTGAGATTGAACAATAGTTTTATGTTTGGGTTTAGTTCTTCTTGGAGTTCATGTAGGACGCAGCCCGGGACACCGTCTGGTCCCATTGATGCTGTGTTTTTTGCTTTGGAGAGGGTGACTCTTACCTGAGCATCTGAGATGTCAGGGGGGCAGCACTCTGCTGGGATAGATATTTGCCCTTTGGTGGGAAGAGGGGAGAAGTTTGCGCTGAAGCTGTCAGCTAGGATGTTGGCAATGTCTGTGGGTTCGTGTATTTTTTGTCATTTTGGACTAATTCTGAGCATATCTGGGAATTCCCACCCAGGTTCCTAACATAACTAAAGAAAGCCTTGTGATTATCCTTTATGTCCTGTGCAATTTTTCTCTCGAAGCTGGCCTTAGATGATTTTATGAGTGCCCATAGTTTTTTGCTAATACTGATCAGAGATGCCTTCCCTTTTTGGGATTTTGCTCTATCATGTAGTAGCTTCCTCCTTCTATTGTATAGTTTGTTTATGGTTGGGGTCCACCAGACAGGACGCCTGCCTTTGGAGGATTGGGTCTTGGTTTTGTTTGGGATTGCATGATCCATGCATTCCTGAAGGTGTTAATAGAATGCGTTTATAAAGGATTCTGCGGTCTGGGCCGTATTTTCCACAGGCTCGGGGGCTTTGAAGGATTCCACCTCAGTTTTGAGGAGTGTGAAATTTGCTTTAGAGAAGTTTTTCACTGTGGTTTTCTGGGCAGGGCTGGGGTCGGGATGCGAATATCTAGTGAGATTAGTTTATGGTCTGATCGTACCAGTGAGGGATACACTTCTGGTCTGGAGCACAGAGTCCCCATGTTGGTGATGATCAGGTCCAGTATGTTTTCCCCTCTTGTGGGAGTGGTAACAAGTTGTTCCATAGCATTTGAGTTTATAAATTCTAGGAACCTTTGGGCTAGGGTGTTGGAGCTAGAGTAATGCTCCCAGTCTATGTTTGGGTAGTTGAAGTCGCCCAATATAATGGTGTTTGGAGAGACCTTCATATTTTCCAGTGTTCTCAGGAAGGCCGAGTGGGGTTCCTGTGTTTGGGAGGGTGGTCTGTAACAGGCCATAAACTGGAATGCAGTTTTACCCACTGTTAGTTACACATGGATAGTCTCTGATGCTTCGTGCTCTATATATGTCGATATGTATATATGTAATCATACATATAGATATCTGGATGATTATATGTATAGATATTTTCACCATATGTCCTGGACATGGAGTGTAGCCCTACCCCAGCCCCTATAGTCCCAACTTTGTAGTGCAAGTGGATGTCAGGTATGCATGGCAGGTATATTAGTAGACTATTGCTACTATAACTGGGATTGTCTTCACAGACATGGTGTGTGTGGGAGGCCACATCTGCTTCCCACATGTGTGCCATTGGCTACTGACAGACATCCTAAGGACCTCATAGTAAAGTACCACTGCTAGCACATAATGCCCCTGTGGACTGCAGCATAGATATTGGCCAATATATGTCGACATTCTGAAACAATCTTTACAGTCCAGAGATATACACAGAACCCCTTAGTTCAAAACATGTGTACCATGCATGACAATATGGATGTTAAAAGCCATGTAGATGGGTATAACACATAACAACTGGTATACATATGCCACCATAGGTTATGCATTCACACACCCCTGTCTGGCCTGACACATAATAACCACTGGCACAGGGGTGCCATGGCCACATACTACCCAATAGATATTGACATACATCTGTACAGCATCCCACTGCTCTGTCTGACATACATGACTGTTAAGGGAGGCCCGGCAGCAGTACATCCAGCAAGTATCTGCACATGACATCTCACTGGGTAAGTACACTAAGTTGCTAGACATGTAACAATGCACTGTGCAGGCTACAGGAAGACTGGATCAACACTGGCCTACATGTCCTATGGGGGAATACACATGTACCTGCATATATAGCAGGCTTTGCAGGCATGTCACAGCACAGGGTAAGATACACCTGAGTGAAAGTGCATAACCACAACCAATGTGAACACAGCCACAGACACATATGGTAAGCTAGCCAAGCAGTACAGTATATGGACTATCTGTTCAACCCCATCCTCATACATGCTACTCACAGACTAATCCTATATATACTGGGCTGCTACACGGTTTGGTCTGCTCTTTGTCTGTGGTATGGGGCATGTATGTGTATAGCCCTACAAACATGTAAGCCAATATGGTAACATACAGTGGAGCAGTATGTAACATCAGAGAGGATGGGACCTATAACAATGACATCTACCACAGTCTGTACACAGGCTAAAGAACATATTAACAATACACACACTGTTGACATTCACCATAGGTATACAGACCTCAGTACTGTACAAACAACAACAGAATGTCCAGGTTATGTCATCAAATATAACCCCTACTGTACATAACATGTGTAGCATTCTATCTCACTGGCTTGCTATCAGATATGATGGCTCTAATGATGATGTACAACACATATGCACCTCTTAATGCATGAAATATGTACAAAGGTTGACAGAGTTGTGGCTGGAAGCACATACACGGGGCCAATATTGACATGTTGCTGTAATAACCTCATACATTTACTGTTGTAACAGGGTTTGTTGCAACATATGTCTTATGAGGGATATAACGTCATTAACTGTCACGGATTTCACCATCTACACATTGCAATCTTCATAACACCTCTGTGGGTAACACATGAAACCAAGGGCACAACACAGTGCCCAGTCTGCAAACGACCCTGCAGATGCAGATACCTCATAAACATCGAACTGACATGGCAGATATTAAACCATGTAGGAGAACCATATCCACACACACACTGTTAACCCAGCATTACTCCACTTGCAGTATAGCAGCACTTACAGTCTGTAGTCAGGTCAGGCACATCCCCCTACTGTGTGTTGCCCTGTTTCCACAGTGTATATTGCTAGAGGTAAATCCCTAATCCATCTGAGATGCTGTTTGTTAAGCAACAGATCTAGTTCCTGCTCACAGTGAATGAAAAAGGCCAACACCAACATAATGTTCCTAGATATTGGAATGTGTTTCCATGCAATTGGCTATGGGAATGTTACCACAGCTGCTCCACATGCAATCATCTGGGGGAGGGCTGCAATTCATACAGAGGCCATCAGCTGATCATGTGCATCACTAAAAATGCACTTGCTGCTGCCTAAGCAAAGCAAGTGTAGGTCTCCACATCCACCAGAGAGGGAGTGACAGAGGCAGACAGAGGCAAAGACATGTCAGAGTGGGGAGGGAGTATAAAACCTAAGCATGTTTGTGTCACACACGTAGCAGAACAGGGTATTAAACCTCTGCCGACTGTGTTGTGCTGTCCCATTTCTTTGCAGTTATTGGATGTGCCACATAGGTTACATGTTGTGGAACCCTCACAACGTATATATGATGGTGAGTGACATCTGCAACAGGGATATGGTAGCTATACGGTAGGTGTAGTACATGTGTCTGTCTATATGTACAGTTGCCAGCGACAACACAGCCACATTTTCACAGGGACGCACACACATTGATACACTTGGCAGGGCCAGGAAAACAACCCATCACTAGTGAGTTTGCCACAACACAATACTGCGCAGGTATCACATGCACCACAGGGGTCATACAGAGGTGATATGGGCAAAGGGTATGGGGAGTTGTCTGACATCAGACAGCATGCTTCAGTATGTCAATGGCAGTTGTAGTGAGTGTGGATGTGATCATACGCATCATACAACACACACGCAAACACACAGGGTGCCAGTACTGACATGCATGGGTGCATTTCTAGATGGGTGTGTGGTGCCAACTATGCCAGATGGCTGTACAAGGATAGGTAATGGGTATACCTTGGCATCATGCCACTTGACGATGGTCAGCATTGTAGCTCAGGGCTGTGGTTTCTGCAATTGCCCACACAGGTGGGTATTGTATCCCCCATCCAGTCACCTGGGTGACTATTGTGTGTGGCCAATGCTGTGCATCACTTGCCATGTATGTGTTCCTTAGTCTATGATATGGATGGTGACTGGGATGTGCACGTTTCCCACATGCATGTACAGTGACATGTGGAACCATACCTGGGGTGTCTGCCCCATGATGTGTACACAGATTATCAGCAGATATGCCAGTCTTGACCACCTGTGGTGGGAACTGGTAATGCTACATTGATAGCATGCTAACAGCATTCCCTGGTGTCAGTGGCATCTGTCCACACAGGGCAGGTTTTCGGACATGGTATGTCCTTTGTGGGCTACATGTGATGGCACCACAGGTGTTGCAGGTGTCCAGTGGGGAGCATGGGGAAGGTGCACTGTCTGCATGTACATGCCTATTGGACAGATGGACAGGGTGCCATGCCCTCTGTAGCCCACTGCAATCACTCCATAGTTACTATCAGTGGCCAATATGCAGTGTACTACCCACATAATGGCTGTTGCCTAGGCATGTGTGTGTGTGTGTATGTGGGACATGGGTTGAGAGTGTGTTTTTGGTAATACTGGGGTTGCCTGGCCTTGATGTCATGTATGGGTATGGATTTGCACCCCAGCCTCTTGGCTATTTCACACCTGTTATCCCTGTATGGTGGACCTTGTGATATATACTAGGGCCACCATATAAGAAATTTGCAAAACCCGCTTCACATTGGGCCCAGGTATCACACACTCACACCCACAGGATATGAGTTACATGCACATACACACACACACGCCTGTCACTTCTGGGAGTAGAACCCCTACCTAAGTAGTTTATTACACTACAGCACTACTCCGGTATAGTACGCACCACAGAGATTACTGGAGTATCTCTTCCCCAAAGGTGTATATCACATTGGATGACATCAGCAGGATTGGCAAAGTTGGACATCCGACTTGTAGTGAGTGCGGCTAGACTAAAATGCATTGCTCCCTACACAGACAGTGACACACACAAAACATCCGCAACCGATATGTGTGTGTATAGAACCCCTAACAGAGGTCTATATCACACTATAGCATGGAGCTGTTCTAGGACGCACCACGTGGATTGCTGGAGAACACTTTCCCCAAAGGTGTATTTCACAATGAATGACATCAGCAGGATTGCCAAAGTAGGGCATTTGAAATGTACTGAGTGTGACTAGCCTAAAATGCATTGCTCTCTGCACACACATTGGAAGACACACAAAGCATCCAGAATTACCATGGGTGGGTCTAAAACCATACCACACTACAGCAGTATGCAATTACAGAATGCTATGGAGATTACTGGGCTACATGCTTCCCAGAGGTGTATTTCTAGGTGGATGACATCAGCAGCCTTGCCAAAGATGAGCATTTGAATTGTAGGGAGTGCGACTACCCTAAAATGCATTGCCCTCTACACAGACAGACACACACTTACCATGTCTTGGATTAGAACAGCTACTTAACTATTTTATCACACTGCAGCAGAATGCAGTTACAGAACATGCTACGGAGGTTACTGGGCTACAGCCTTCCCAGGGGTGTATTTCTAGGTGGATGACATCAGCAGCCTTGCCAAAGATGTGCATGTGAATTATAGGGAGTATGGCTACCCTAAAACGCATTGCTCTCTACACAGAGAGACACTTGCCATGTCTGGGATTAGAACAGCTACCTAACTAATATATCACAATACACCAGTATGTAGTTGCAGGATGCACTACGGAGATTACTGGACTACATCCTTCCCAGGGGTGTATTTCTAGGTGGATGACATCAGCAGCCTTGCCAAAGATGAGCATTTGAATTGTAGGGAGTGTGACTACCCTAAAAAGCATCGCTCTCTACACAGACACACAAAGACTTGCCATGTCTGGGATTAAAACAACTACCTAAATAATACATCACACTACAGCAGTATGCAGTTACGGGATGCGCTACAAAGACTACTGGGTTATATGCTTCCCAGAGGTGTATTTCTAGGTGGATGACATCAGCAGCCTTGCCAAAGATAGTGTGACTACCCTAAAAAGCATTGCTCTCTACACAGACACACAAAGACTTTCCATGTCTGGGATTAAAACAACTACCTAAATAATACATCACACTACAGCAGTATGCAGTTACGGGATGTGCTACAAAGACTACTGGGTTATATGCTTCCCAGAGGTGTATTTCTAGGTGGATGACATCAGCAGCCTTGCCAAAGATGAGCATTGGAATTGTAGGGAGTGCGACTACCCTAAAATGCATTGCTCTCTGCACAGACAGACATACACTTGCCATCTCTTGGATTAGAATAGCTACCTAACTATTTTATCACACTGCAGCAGTCTGCAGTTACAGGACATGCTACAGAGGTTACTGGGCTATAGCCTTCCCAAGGGTGTATTTCTAGGTGGATGACATCAGCAGCCTTGTCAAAGATGAGCACTGGAATTGTAGGGAGTGTGACTACCCTAAAAAGCATTGCTCTCTACACAGGCACACACACACACACACACACACACACACACACACACACACACACACACACAGAGTTGTCATGTCTGGGAATAGAACTCCTGCCTATTTTATCTTCAGAGATTACTGGGCTACAACTCTCCCAAGGGTGTATTTCACAGTAGAAGACCTCAGCAGGCTTGTCATAGTAGAGCTATGGGGAGGGCAGTGTGTGTGCATGGGCCATAACCCATTCATTTAAAGATTGGCACACCACATGTGGGCACACAGAGGGGCATATTTCACAGGTACGTATATACAGCTGCTAGATGACTACTTCCTTGTACAGTCATGTTTCACAACTGGCACGTGCACCAATAGTCTGTACTGCTGACAGATACTGGTGGCTAGTATCTGCAATGAGTGATATCTGAACCTCATGTGTTTGGGGCCCTTTGGCTGTGTGCTGGGTGGAACAGGCCTGGATGGCTCCTTGTCACAGTCACCCTCTCCCACACATCTATGTATGTCTACCCTTGACTTATTATTGTCCTTACATATATCTGTATTCCTATCCACTGTGTGTGCAAGGCATGTGTGGTGCATACTGACAAGTGTCTGCACTAACAACTGCAACTGCCGGATATGTCTGGTCCACTGGTGTTTGCAGACATGGCCTTCATGTAAGTGTGTGAGCACGCCCAGTGTGACCTTCAGTATGTTGTTGACTGACATTGCCTTCATTTCTCTGTGTGTGTGAGCATGCCCAGTATGGCCTTCTATATTTAATGTGTGGATCGAGTCCAGGTAGTTTGTACTGCAGTGCTGATCTTGGTGTTGTACACCGACAGGTGGCATGCTGTTTCTGCAGGGTATCCATCAAGCATTTGGCATTGACTGTTCCTACATTTCTGCATAGGATGGGGGAGGCTCAGCTGACTATTTCTACATTTCTGCACAGGATGGGGGGGCACACCTGACTGTTATTACATTAGTATATGGGGGGGGGCATTGGTCTATTTCTACATTTCTACACAGGGTTGGGGGGGGCACACCTTGACTGTTATTACATTACTACGTATGGTGGGGAGCTCACCTGACTATTTCTACATTTCTACACAGGATGGGGGGGCACACCTGACTGTTATTACATTGCTACATGGGGGGGACACACCGGTCTATTTCTACATTTCTACAAAGGGGGGGGGGCACACCTGACTGTTATTACATTGCTGCATAGGGGGGCTCACTGGTCTATTTCTATACAAGGTTGGGGGGGCACACCTGACTGTTATTACATCACTATGTAGGATGTGGGGGCACACTTGACACTTGTACACATTTGCTATGACTGTACGGGTATGTCAGGTACTCCATTTCATTCTGTATTGTTAACTATCATGCTAACTAGAGGCATACCAGTGTACTACAGATTGTGGCTTTGGTTGCCCTACATATTATTGTCTAACCTCCTTCCCTTCAGAACTAACATCCCACTGCCTGCCCTGCTGTAGTCTGTCTGTGTAGGCCTGGGGGGGGGGGTGAACCATAGCCATCATTCAGGGGCCATGGCACAGTCTCTGTTTGGGTTTGTCTACACCTGTCCTGCTAGCTGAGACTGTTGTTGGGTATGTGAACCGCCCTGACTGGCATGTGTGGGTCATATGGGCACACATGTCACTGAGTACATTTCCTGCAGTGTGTTTTGTCACTCTGTACAGTACTGGCTATTATGGTGACTCCAGTATGTGTTACAGATGCCATGGTACCACTATGGGTGTCTACTGTCTGCTGCCATAACATTCAGCCACCCAATTCCCATGCATGCTCACATCCCTACCATAGATACAGGTAACGACACATTCTACTTCATTCAGCAATTGGTAGGTTGATTGACTTACCTTGAAGGTGTGCCAAACTTGCGGATGGTGCTTCTTATGTTGGATGCACATAGTACACTCCCTATACATGGTTGAGCACAGGTAGTGTCATGTTGGGCATCCCTTTTACTGTATGTACGAGTCAGAGAGAGGTATCATTCCCTGGGTCCCTACTTTGTCAGTGTATGTGCTATGCATTGTCTCTTTGCTGCAGCCTCGGCATACTGGGCATGCCTCCATCTGGCTACTGGGGCAGGCTCAGGTTGTTCCTCCTCTGAGTCACTCTGTGCCTGTGCAGGCCTTGGCATTGGTGGGGGGCTGTTTGGCCCTGCCCTATGCTGTTCCTGCTGCAACTGTTTCTGCAGGATCATATTGTGTAGCATAGCACATACCATAACAATTTGGGTACATGTAGCTGGTGAGTACTGCAAGGCTCCACCGGATGTGTCCAGACACTGGAACCGTGACCTGAGCATCCCAAGTACATGCTCTATTATAAGTCTGGTCTGTGCATGTGCCTCATTACGGCGTTCTTGTTCAGGTGTGTGTGCATTTTTGATGGGTGTCATCAGCCACAGCTCCAGTGTGTAACCAGCATCCCCCACTAGGTGACCTTAGGGGATGTCCCCATTGGCAAATCTCTGCTACAGCTGCGTCAGATGCCATATGTGGGAATCGTCATAGCTTCCAGGGCAGCCAGCACACACATTCATTATAATGCCCTGGGCATCACATACGACCTGGCAGTTGATGGAGGGGATGCCCCTGTGGGTGATGTAGGCCCCACCCTGATCACCAGGTGGTGCTTTGATGCATATGTGCGTGCAGTTTATAGCACCCACTACCTCAGGGTAATCTGTTATTTGGTGGAAGAGACGCATATTGCTGGTCAACACCTCACGGGTGTTAAGGAAATATATGTGCTCACTGGAATGTGCTGACACGGCATCCAGGATGCCTGTGAGATCCAAATGATATCCCCAGTTGAGCTTTGGGAGGTACCTGTGGCTAATATTCCTAAGCCTACACATACCTTGGTATCCACTGGGATGGGTTCCCCTCGGTCAGTTTGGTGTGTCAGGTGTGGCCGGCACAGCTCAACATTTTGCTGTAGGAGGTCTCTGTCCACCCTATAGCACTCCAATATCTCCAGCTCATGTAGCCCCTGGTAGGTTACCCTGGGTCTGCACACTCTTCTCTGTCTCCTCACTGTGGGTTGATCAGCAGCATTCACATCCTCACCACCCACAGCCTCTTGCATATGTTGTTCTATGTTGTGTGCTGCAACCCTTCTCATTTTGTAGGTTTGTTTGTGAAAATTTCCCCACTTGTAAACACCGGTGGTGTAGAGTATGGGAAAAACCAGAGGGGAAGGTGTTTGCATAGTTTAAAGTAGTGTTCTGGGCTGGGCTGGTCTGCTGCCTGTGTAATTGGCTGATGTTCTTCATGTTTCACTGTTGCAGTCATCACACTTGGTTTATCTGCCTGCAGGTAGCCCTCAGTCGGCCCCAATACTAGAGTCTTGGGATTTCTGCATCGGATGCTGTTGCCTCATCCATGATGTCAGGACATGCATCTGATGCCATTACATCAGCTTTTCTTGCCGCACGGGAGCCCGAAGCAGAAGCAGTTCGCAAGTGCCGGTCGACAGCTACCTGAAATTTTCATTTTTCGAGTTTCAAACCTGAAGTCTTCTAACGCTAAGTACCCCAATGGGGATCCTTTTTTCTTGCTCTAACCAATGTTAACAATTGTCTTGCCTGTGGAAAGCAAATACCTCAAAGAGATTTTCATTTTTACTGCGTCACCTGTTTAGGCCCAGACCATGACATCCCTTGCTGTCAGTTTTGTGCCTTGTTCAACACCCGAACTATTCATTTTCGGGCTTTTTTGTCTCTTAATTCTTTCACTGTCATTCTCCATATTCCAAAATGACATTGGTAAGCCATCCAACTACCGACCTTCTAAAAAAAGGCAAAGATAAAGACAGAGACAGACCGCATAGGTCCAAAACTGCCGATGACACTTCCGTTAAGCTATTTGTCAGTCCGCTGGTACTCAGTGAGGCGCTTTCGCAGCCCCTGTTACCCGCTTCTACAGATTCACAGGCCTCTACTGAGATCATTCAGAGTTCAGTATGCCACGAGATGCTTCTTCGACTATGGAACCTGCAGATGTCTCTACCTTGGATGGGTCCGGAGCCTCTTTGCAGGCACCTACTTCTGAGGGTGTATTCAGTCCTTCCGATGTTCGTATTAAACCAACTACTTCATTAATGACTAAATCTACCAAATTTCTCAGGCCCAGAGTTTGCACTATGCCTAGGAAACCGATGACCAAAGCACATTCTCAAGCTCCCATGCCACAGAAACAAATGCTTAGAATTGCTGAAGACCTTATTAGTTTAATTAGGGGAAGACAGCCTTCCCTTCTAAAAGGCAAATAATTGATTTTCCTTCAGATTCTTCAGACCATGACTCTGATCCCTATGATTACCAGCACATACCCTTATCTACCTATGAGGACTCAGATGTAGAGGAGTTAATTCCCTCAGCCTCCCCCCCAAGGACCTTTCTTTAGGTGAAACCTTGCATACCCTAAGAGAGCATTTCTGCTGGGAATCCCAGGACTACCCACAGTCCAAAAAGAGACACAGGAAATTTTTACACTTGCCTCAGCATAGGCCTCTAGCTATTCCCCCTGTCCTGGATATTGTAGATGATGTCTTCATGGAATCCAGCCTTACCCCTGATACCTTACCACCTGCTCCTAGAAAGCCTGACAGATACTACAGAGTACCTGACTCTCACAAATTTCTTTTTAAAAATCCCACTGTGGATCCAGAAACCATTTCCCAGGGACCTAAAGGTATTAAGGCTTCTAAAGCCAAAAACCCTACCCCTTCGGGCAGGGATTCTAGGGCTGTAGACAGATGGGGTAAGTAGGTATATACATCTGGAATTCTTGTCAGCAGGGCTTTAAATTGCCAGTTTCATATGTTGAAGTACCAGCAGCATATTATTGATCTAATTAAGGAAAAACTGTTGTTTCCTGATTGTGCAGAAAATAAGGACTTACAAGACTTAATTCATTCTGCAAACCAAGTTGGTAAACATACTTTGAAGTGTGGTTTTGATGCCTTAGAAGCATCTTGCAGGGCTGCTGTCACTGGGTCAGTTCTGAGAAGGCATGTTTGGCTGATGGAACAAATCTTGCCAGACCGTGTCAAGGAAAAATTACTTGATGCTCCATTAAACCAAGAATGTTTGTTTGGCTCTAAAGCAGAAGAAGTTCCTAAAAAGATGGAAAAAAAAAGCTAAATCCATGAAAACTGTTAAAGATATCTTACAGGTACAACCACCTAGATTCAGTAGGCATTGGCCTTCAAAAAATTGTTTCTTTCCAGTCCCTTCCAGACCTTCTCAGCCCAAACCCAGGGACAGCAGTCCTCAAAGACTACAGTCTCAGGGTATGCACAGATCTAAACAATGGAGTGCTCCCTTCTCAAAAACTGGGAGTGGTAAGCCACCCCCGTATGGAAAAAGTTCACAATGACTTGTCCTTAACCCTTCCCAGCCATTGCCAAGTACTTGCACCCCTAGGAGGAAAACTTGCCCTACATGCAAAAAACTGGGAGTATATTACCCAGGACCAATGGGTCTTAAACATTGTATCCCAGGGATACAGATTTTATTTCCACTCTCTGCCAACCCCAAGCGGATTGTCAGACCTTCCTCCAAATCAGTGGACAGAGGCCCAAAAGCAAGTACTGTCTCTTCTCAGTATCAGGGCTATTCAACCTATGCCAACAGAGCAAGGGGGGCAGGGTTTCTACTCTAGGCTGTTTCTGGTGCCCAGGAAAGAGAACTATTGGCGCCCTATTCTGGATCTGTCAACCCTAAACACCTTCCTGGTGGTACCAAAATTCAAAATGCTTACACCCCAGCAGCTCCTTCCTATGCTAGCCAAGGATGCCTGTCTAGTCACCCTAGACTTAAAAGAAGCTTATTGCACATCCCCATAAGGGAATCCTGCAGGAAATATCTACGTTTCAAGGCAGACTCTATGCACTATCAGTTCTCTGCACTTCCTTTTGGCTTATCTACTGTGCCCAGGATATTCACAATGTGCCTGGCTCCAGCCATTGCTTACTGCAGGCAGAGAAATATTCAAATTTACCCATACTTGGATGATTGCCTGATTCAGGCGGATAGTCAGGAATTTCTACTTCAGCACCTAACATTTATAAAGAGACTCCTAATTTCTCTGGGTATACCATCAACGAAAATAAATCACATCTGGTACCCAGCCAAAAGATTGTATTCCTGGGAGCAAGCTTGAACACAACTTCCCAGATGGCATTCCTCACTCCAGAAAAGCAGGTTTATTTGACAACTTATTTCAAACTACTGGCCTTCCCAAACCCAGCTATCTGCAAGAAAAATACTACATGGCCTCATGTATTCCACTGATTCCATATGCCAGACTGCATATGAGGAAACTCCAATGGTACTTAAAAAGTCTCTGGTGTCAACATTCCCAGGACCTGGAAGCAGTGATTCCTATCATTCCTTGCCTAAGGACTGAGTTCCTTTGGTGGGCAGAGGCTTGCAACTACAACAAGGGACTCCCTTTCTCACAACCCCCCGCCATCCAAACTCTGACAACAGATGCATCAGACTATGCATGGGGGGTTCACATGGCAGGCAAATGCATTCAAGGCAAACGGAGCCCAGGACAAATTCACCTGCATATCAATCAAAAAATAAATGTTAGCTGTACAGAATGCACTGACAACCTTCATATACCTTATCCTGCCAGGACAACTCCTGATAAAGACAGACAACACCACAGTTATGTGGTATATAAACAAGCAGGGGGGGAACTCATTCCTACCCACTCTGCAATCACAAGTGTGATGACTGCAACAGTGAAACATGAAGAACATAGTACAGTTGTGTGCACTTACCATAAATGTAGATGTTTGAGTGCATTCACTGTTGCAGTCCTGGTTACCCTCCCTCCAGCCCCCTGTCATTCTATACTTTCTACCTATCCTCTTTTATGGCCATATCTTATGGAAATGGTATTTACTTTTTACTGGAGGTGTTCCACACCATTTGATTGCTTCCTATTTTGGGGGCTCCTGACATCTGGGGCAAGAAAAACTGATGTAATGGCATCAGCTGCATGTTTTATACCACTGATGACCTGATGTCATGGATGAGGTGACAGCATCTGATGCAGAAATCCCAAGGCTCTGGTATTTGGGCCAACTGAGGGCTACCTGCAGGCAGATAACCCAAGTGTGATGACTGCAACAGTGAATACACTAGAACATCTACATTTATGGTAAGTGTACACAACTGTACTATTCTGATACAGTTCACGTGCCAGCTAAGCTAGTTCTCCTTGATTACCTTCCTACTGCTGTTTTCCCTTCCCATTGCCTTCCTGTTTAAGCCCGTGTGCACGCCGCTCAAAAGAGTGCTCAAATGTGCACACTGATGCTACTTCCTGGTTTAACCTTTTTTTTTCTTCCTGTAAAACCCAGTGTGCGGCGCACACACCCGCTTAGGCTTTGTAAAGAGTGCTAAGCAAGTTTAGACACACCCCCTAGCTTAGCTGTGCTAAGCTAGGAGCAAACCCAAGCCACAGGGCTCCAATCCACTTACAGTATGCCTGACACATCCCCCAGTGATGTCACCTACCTCCTAGGCTTGTACCAAGCTATTCCTACTCTTACACTGTTGGTACCTGACTCACATGCTGGGGAAAACTGGGATTCACTATCCTTCCCCTCATTTGCATAGGATTGCCTGCTAATGCATAGTTACATGTCTCACACTGAGCCTCCTCCCTTAGCAACCACTACTCATTGTCCAGGTTGTCTTCTGCCTGCCATTGACTTGCATGGCAGAATAGTGATTTTAGTTAGACTGCTTATTTTAGGTTTATTTTATTGTTTTCCCCCCAATGCCATTTGCGTGCCGCTGCCCTATGCTTAAACAGCCACGATCGGCTAAAAAAAAATGAAAGTTGATTTTTGTATTTTTTTTGTTTGCAATGCCAATGGCCTTATTCTTGGCCATTGACATGCTTACTACATGATATGCAGCCTTTATTTGGGGCTGTCACAGCTCCATTTTGGATTTTGCAGAAATGTACTTGGTTACTAACCGAGTACATTTCTACAGATAGCACTAGTCCTGCACAGACTGTTGCAAGCATCCTGGATTGCAAAATCACCTCATTTGCATATATTTCTCCTGCAAATGGGGTGATGTGCATACCAGGGCTTAGTCTGTGCAGGATTAGTGCAGGAGCGCTCGTGCATGCCCCTGCAGGCTGTTCCTGGATTGCACGGCAGACATGTTGCCTGCTTGAGCTCCTGCACCGATCTTGCACTCTGTGCAAACTTTTGAGAATCCGGGTGTCAGACATTTTTCAGGTCTATGTAAATAATGCAAATAGTTGATTTAGTTTCATTGTTGTTAAAAGTTGTCTGTTCAGTATAATCAATATATTAGACAGTGTTTATTTTCTTATTTTATCCTTATTTACACATATGAGTGTTTACTCTTTCAAAATGTACATGTGTGTGTGTATATATATATATATATATATATATATATATATATATATATACACACACACACACACACACACACACACACACACACACACACACACACACACACTCTGCTAATTATATATACCAACTCTGAGATAGCAGAATATTGTGGAAAGGTCATATTTCCCCACCCAGAGAATTGTACAATCTCATACATCTGTCGACTAAACAAATGTGGATTAAAAGTAGATTCAACCAAATATACTGCCAGATATATACCTCTTATCCTCTCAGTTAAAAAAATGTGGAAAAAGCCTAAACAATGGGGGATAAACATCCAAAAGTAGGGACAGATTTTGCACTTATAAACATAGAAAGTTGCTAGAATAACAGTATTTGTGTTAGCATGTATTTTTCCGAAGGATATGAAGTTTTAAACTCAAGTGTATATCATTATTTAGTGACTTCATTCTTTGATGATTTGCCAGAAATTCACAAGTTTTATGAGGAACAGACCAAAAATATGAGGCAAAAATCTAGACAGTTGAATATGTGTGTGTGTGTGTTTATATATATTAACAGTATTTCCAAATTAAATTATCTTTACAATCCCACAAAAATCATACATATTCCTTTACTTTCTGCTCCTATAAATTTAATATCAACAGTCATATGCAAAAATTAAGTTAATTTTGAAAATGGCAGATATAGTCTTGGTCATGTGAAATTCTTCATTAACTGTTCTAAAATGTGTCTGAATTCTTATTTTTCTGCCTTGTTTATTTGTCACTGTTGGTTTTGAAAAAGCTCTTTGTACTGTGTAGTGTTCTTATGGCAAACAAAAACAACAACATGGGCCTCCTGGTGCTTAAATTAAAAGTGTTAGGGCCACAGAGGAAAAAATATCTCCACTGGTAAGGGCAAATAGCACATGCACATTAGCATTCCCTGTTGATGGTGGTAAAACTCAAGAATGTCACTTCTGTATTATAGTTTAATTTATTTATAGAAAGAGGCATGAATAAGATAAGAGTTTCACATAACATAAAGCAATGGAGATATAAACAGAGATTTCTTCAAATCAGATTATTTGCAGGTGGTGTTCTTACTTTTATTACTAAGGAGCTAAATAAGTATGTGCCAGTAGAATTTGCAGTGGTGTTTCATTTTAGAGTTTAGTTTATAATAACCAAAGCTTTATCTATAAGGAAAGGTGTTAGGGAATGGGACTGTGGCTGGTATTGCAGCCTTTGTGGAGAGTACATGAACATAGAACTATACAAAAAACACCAAGCAAAAGTTCGTAGAATTATAGAGTTAAATAGAATAAGTAGAATACCTCACTTAGGAAGAAAAGGAACATCCACAAACATAGTACTGTACAAATATTATGTAAATGTATATATAAAAACAGTGATGTAATTTATATAGAAAAGTAAATGTCACAAAATCTTGCATTATAGACATTTGGAAAAATAGAAATGAAGATTAGTTTATCTAAATAACGTATTCAGAAATGCAAAATGTAATGCAGCATAGTGGGTAAGTACTGAATTTAACATAAATAACTCCCAGCACATCTAATAAGTCAGAGTTTAATTCAAAATCGACCTCAACATTGGGTCAGATGTTTGAGAATAAAAACTAGTATTGTTTTACTGAATCAGATTAAAAAATAAAAACATTTAAATGAAATTCCTGCAAGGTGGTTAAATCTGCATGTGGCGCTGTCAAACATGCTTGTTGATTAACAAGAATTATTTCTGAAAACTTGTTATAAGCCGTATATGAAATCTTTTACTCTATATCAGAAACATTTTTAACAGTATGTACAGCTAAGAAGTGCAGTGCATTAATGTGAGTCTGTAAAGTTAACACATGCTCTGATTATATTTTCTTATATGGCAAACATTGATAACAAATCAGAATTGAAAGCGTGTTTCTCAAAAGACTTAAAACTCATCTTGTATTAGATTTTATGATTAAGGTAGGACTCCATATAGACTTCCAAGATGGCTGCACACTCACCAATATCAACCTTCCTAAAGTGAAAACAGAAACTGAGAAAAAGAAGTGCCATTGAAACTATTATGTAGGTAAAATTAATTTAATGGCTAGCCAGCTCACTGCTTGGATGACAGCATAAAAGAAATTTGGAGAAATTGAAAGACACTCGACCAGAAATTTTGAAAAGCAAACACTGGTTAGGGTGGCTCCTGCAGCTGTTCAACAAAAAGCCGTTCTGTCTTCATCTTTGGTTCAAGACATGGCTTCCAGTAATTTAAAAGATAAATACATTAAATATATTTAGTGGTGATTAGAATAAATGAAACACTAAAGTAATATATCACCTCAAATAACAAAAGGCTGGAGAAATAGATGAATATTTAGCTATTCAGATGAATTGATAAAACTGTAACATCAGAAGCTTAAATGAAGAAAAGACTGGCTGTGTACAAAGCTTCTTAATAAGAGCCATTTCAAAAAATAGTAGAGATAGAAGACAAAGCTTGCAGAGAAAACCTGACATCTTCTGCTGTACTGGAGATACTAGAAGGAACAGAATGTAATTCTTTTATGAAGCCATAGACAAGCAACTTGACTGGCATTCCATAACAGGATTTGACAATTCAGATTCCCCTATCTCTTTCTCTTTGCCTATACTCTGGTATCAGTTCCTCATAAGGAAGGCATTCTGTTTCCCTCTGGATCATCATTGCGCTGTTAATTTTGTCAAACCTTTGCCTCCCATCCACAAAATCACTTTGATCCATATCTATCAATTTTGGCATTGCCTTTGCCATTATTTTAACTATTGTAGACATAGACACTTTATAATCATAGTTTAAAATTGAAATGAGCCATTATGAATCTAGGTCTGACGGGTCTTTGCCATCTTTTGGTATTACAGACACCACAACTTTCTTCCAAGATGTTGGTGCTTCTCCTCCTTTTAAAATACTGTTAAAGAAACCTTCTAGACTTTTATCCCTTTCTTCCCTCCTAGCTTCCAAACTTCCTTGAAACCTCATCTATTCCTGGAGACCTCACTGTAGATTATATATGTCACCATTTTTATGTCATCTTATCCTATCTTAACTGTTAATTGTTGATCCTCATCTACCTCTAACTTTGATATACTTTAGTCTTCCATAAGTATTTCCTTTTGTGCACTTTCTTGATTTCCACATTTCTCTGCTTTATACAAATGTTCATAAAATTACAAAAGTACTTCTAATACGTGTACAGGACCTCTGGTTATTTTTCATGTTATAGGCTTCCTAAGTTTGGAAGCAACTCTTTCTAGTTTCAGTTGCCTAATTCATTGTGCTAAAAAAATTTGTGATTGGGAGTTATTATCAAAAAACAGTGGTTTAACAGTCTTTCTAAACTCATGCATATTATTCATCAAATAGTCCCTTAATCTGATGTTGTCCTTTTCATTCATTCCTCAATAACTGGGTTTTGGATCCAACTCAGCCACTTTTCTTCCAGACTCTTGGATTTTTCTCTCGAGCTCATAGTGCACATTACTACTGCATTCCCTCAAATTTCATTTGATGCTCTAACAGTTCAGACTCTGATCGTACTCTCTCATGCTGTGGGTTATAGGTTTTCAAGCCTTTGTGAGTAAAAGTAGATTACATTTTTGTATTTAATCTTATTTTCTTCATTTTTATATATTCCACCCTTTACTCTTTTGTAGCATATTTCCACTCTTATTTCTCCTCTTCCTGCGTATTTCTCTATTACCATTGCTGGTAACCCCTTTCTCTTTTCGTACCCATTGCCAGGGTAGTTTTGTAATTACCATTGGTGGTGTTGTTTTCCTTTTCTTTCCTTTCTCTTCCTTTTCTAAAAAAAAATATTTCTTTATATTTGCCCTTCTTTTATCATGGCTGAGAAGCCAACTGGATTTAAGAAATGCACTTCCTGTGGGCATAAGATACCAAATTCTGATTCCCACAGGGAGTGAGAAAGTGTGTTTGTTGTTTAGGCCCAAGCCACCTGGATTCCCCATAGCAAATATGTGCAGGATTCAATGCCAGGGCTATCAGAGATAAACTAGTTATGAAGGGCCTTCTTCCTGCTTCAGTTCCGTCTTCATCAGCTTCTGCATCAGCGGCTCAAAACCCCTCCAGAAAGCTGAGATCTTCCTCAGAACCCAGGGAGCAGAGGAAACACTCTCCTGCTAGGTAGCCAAAATCTGTTTCAATATCAGAGCCACCTGCAAAGCTTCCAAAAATGTTCAGATTTGATGCCAACTGTTTCTAAGTCATGTCAAACCCAGAGCCCTCAATTCTCCCTGGATCCAATCTCTCCACGGCTCCAGTCACTATTTTTGCAGGAAACTCCAAGGAGGTTTTCTCATCCTAATTCCACTCCTTCATCTATGTGGTCCTCCCAAAGTCTCTCCAAAGCTGATGTGCATAGGATAGTGAAGTTTCTCAGAGCTCAGATCTAGATGGGGGTCCTACCATCTCTATCTCCCATCAGATTCTTGAGCCTTCAGCCTGTTTTCCATCCCATCTTCCTCCTTCTCAGATTTGACCAGTGATTACTGAGCTGTTGGATCCAAAATCTCTGAGACTCAAAGTGTTGGATCCAGAAATAGCGTCTTATTTGACTCCAACTGTTTTCCTGACTCACCAGATCCAGGGAGATGTCTTCGACTTCAAGGGTTTCAGAGCCATCACTTTCCCTCAGAGCCTCAGCACTGGACAACTTGGATCATGCTCCTCCCTTAGAGCAGAGATCTGGGCAGGGTCAGAGCTTGACAGCACCAGGAGTTTCGGCTCTGATGAGGTTGGGTATGGCTTCTCCTAGACCCTTTGCCTTTAAGGTGGTTTAGAAGGTGTTTTTCATCTGAGAACACTTTTGACTCTTACTTCTCCGGATATTAACCCCTCCCCCCTTCAGATCCAGCTTCTGAGCCTCATCTGCCTATTCCAGGCAGTTCCAGTCCAGGAACTTCCCACTTCTGTCAACACTTCTGCAGATCATCCCACTGAAGAGTTTCCTCAGAAGAGGATGTGTGTAAGAGGAGACACTTAGCTCCCCCCCAGAGTGTCTGACTGAAGACACCAATTTTGATGAAGGGGAAGTGTCCCCCAGATCACCACCAGATGACATCTCCTCTGGAGATATCTAGAGATCATTCATCAAAAAGGTGGTTGATTCTCCGAACCCCATTCCCAGAAGGAGTCAGTATTCCTAGAAGTTTTCAGGTCCAGCCCATCTACATCTTGGTTTACCTCCCCAGTGGATAACCTTATATACCTTGTCTCCCACCAGGCTTGGAAGGAGCCACATACCATAGAACCCATTCCCCATAATCTGGACAAGATTCTAACTCCACCCAAAGACAGACCCTTTTGAAGTAAGGGGATTCTTAAGGATGCCATGGTTGTTGGGGCAGCCACAAAAAAGGAGTTTGGTGAACAAAGCTCCACTGTCCATTCCCCCTAATAAGAGTCTAGGGCCATGGACAGGTTTGGAAATTGCATGTACGCATCAGGGACCTTTGCCTTACAGTCACTTAATTATTTGGCACACTTTACTAGATGACAGAGGGACTTGATTAAGGAGAACAAACAACCAGGATCCCACGTAGCAAAATTTATTCCATAAATGTCTTAGCGCCTCAGCCACCACAGCCTTCAATGAGCACATGATTCATGGTAAAAAATCATTCCCTTTTATATAAACGAACAATAAAGCAATCAATTAATTAAACTATTAACTATCATAATATTTAAAGAGACTCCACTCACTCCACAGAACCAATACTTACAAACTAAAAATACAGGAAATTCAAATACATTTATAATAAATATTTCCAATTAATTTCAACATTTAAACCATTAAGTACTAATGTATTATATTTTAATATAAAAATAGATTCTTTATACAGCAACATATTTTTTAATAGTTTATAATCACCTTTTTTAACAAAAATTTCCTCTAAAATAGTAGCCTGGAGTACATCTGGGTTACTATTATGAATTTCTAAAAAATGTGAAGCAACTGAACTTGCTGTTGTTCCTTTTCTTATGTCTCTGATGTACTCCTGCAATCTAGTCCTAAATTTCCTTTTAGTTTCCCCTATATAAAAAAGATTGCAGGGGCATTTGAGACAATAAATAACCCCCGATATATAACAGGAAAAACATTTATTAGGTGTAAACATTTTATTATTTATTTTATTAAAAGTTAATCTAATATAGGGGCATACATTGCAAGTATGGCAAGGTATAATACCAAAAACTGTCAATGAAGAATCTAATTTCTCCACAGGGCTTATGTAATATGCTCTAATAAGAAAATCCCCTAAATTTTGTCCTCTTTTATAAGCAATTTTTGGACTCATAGGAAGCAATTTTCTCAAAATCTTGTCATTTGTTAAAAGAATTCCAATAATATTTGAGTAGGTCCCAAATTTTCTTACTTAGCAGATTATAAACTGTAACAAAATAAATGTCATCCTGCTTCACTTTATTAGGTCATCTAAATTGTGTACTTAACACCCCATTTGCCTTAGTAACTGTTATTAATTTATTAATGGATTGTAAAATGGATTCTATTTTATACCCTCTATGTAAAAATACATTAATAAATTTATTAATCTGTCTTTCTAAGTCTTGAGAATCATTACATAATCTAGAAAGTCTAACTAGTTCCCCATAGGGTAAGGAATCAATAGTGTGTGGAGGGTGACAGCTAGTACCAAATAAATATTGATTCCCATCATCAAATTTTTGATGAACTGAGGTAAAGATGTGGTCACCTTCTCTTCCCATTAAAGTAATGTCTAAAAAGTTAATTTTTGTTCCTACTTGTAAGCCATCAAACTTGATGCCATATTTATTATTATTAAGATCAGAAACAAAATGAGATACCAATTCATAACCCCCATGACACAAAAAAATTAAATCGTCAATATAACGATAATATAACATCACATGATTCTGCACAAAATTATTATTATAAATATAATCTATTTCAAACTTAGCCATGAAAATATTAGCATACATGGGGGCAAAAGGTGCCCCCATGGCAGTTCCTTTCAATTGATGATAAATAACTTTGTTAAAACTAAAAAAGTTATTTAATAAACAAAAATGAATTAAATCTAATATGTAATGGGAGACCGGACTGTCACCCAAAAAATAATTTAAAGCTTGCATCCCGTCCTGATGATTAATATTAGTATACAGACTAACCACGTCCACAGAAACCCAAAACATATCTTGAGTCCAGTATATATGTGAAATTTTATTAATAAAATCAAAAGAATTCTTAATATAAGAATCTAATTTCTCTACATATGGCAATAAATACTTGTGTATGACTTCTCCTACATTTTGTAAAAAATACTGAGTAGCTGCAACAATAGGATGACCAGGAGGATTATATGCATCCTTATGTAATTTAGGAAGACAATAAAAAGTAGCTAATTGGCAGTTATCTATATTAAACTTAGTATCCAAATCTTTTTTACAAAAATAGCCTAAGCGTACACCCCTTTCAATGAGAATAATAAATTGTTTTATAGAATCCATATATTCTTCATACGTACTCACTTGATAAGTAGTGTTATCTTTAAGACGTTCCATACACATATTATAATATTGAGTATAATGAAGTAATACTATTTTATTCCCTTTGTCAGAGGGTTTAATTATTAATTCTTTCCTATTTATTAACTTTTTCAGTGAAAGCCATTCACATTTTGTCATGTTAAAAGAATGAGAAATCTTATCACAAGTATTAATCAATTCCTGTAGAGAAAAATGTAACATTTCAGAAAATCATGAGATGGTATCATTAGTGTATGGAGGTATAAACTTGCTTCAACATTTAATATCATCAGTATTTAACAAAATATAAGCATTAGCTATGGAGGGACCACCATCATCAGAAATACAATAAAAAAAGCTGACGTCACTCATATCACTATCTAAACTACTTTGTTCATCATTAACATAAATACATTTTTTATTATCAGCAAAATAATAATTTAAATGTAGTTTTCTAATAAACTGAAACATTTCTTGTTTAATAACATGGTTTCTAGGAACCACTGTTGGCACAAATTTTAAGCCTAACTGTAAAACCGCTATTTCTCCTTCAGATAAGGATAAACCAGACAAATTCACAACATTAGAAGCATTATTTACACAATAAAATAAAGGCACATTAGTTCCATCTGCTGCATTTAGTCGTCTGCTTAAATTGTCCTTCGCTCGGTGGAGAACAGGCATTAAATCCTTTTTTCTTGTTCCCTCTTTTGTTGTTATGATCTGAGTTGGCCTGAAAGCACTGCTTATGGGCCTGTGGATTTTGTGCATCTGGTAGTGGTGGAAATTCTAAAATATCCCCTTCAGAGTCAGTGGTGAAGCCTCCTCCTTCCGAAGAGACAAAAGAGATAGAAAGATGTTTTTTATTTAAATGATTAGATTGTCTCTTGTCCTTAGGACGTGAATTGTTTTGAGTTTTCCATAAAAAAGCTCGACCATTATTATAATCACGAATGTCCCTTTTAATTTTAGTACATTTAAACTGTACTTGTTCCTCTTCAAATTTGTTTAGCTTTTCCTTTAAATTTTTAAAGATGTCATTAACCTTATATACACCTATTTCATTAACCAAAATCAAATGCATATCATGTAACTCACATTGCAATTTATTATGTAGCAAACTCTCTCTCTCTACTAGTATATTTACCCATTCCATAGCACATGAATTGGCAGCAGCAATCCATCGATCCTCAAATTTAACATCCATAGCATCCAAAGAGTCAAAAGGTGTAGCTGGACTCTTGAATGCTCTCAGCCCCCAACGGGCAATATTTAATTCAATATATCTATTTAAACCCAACAAATTAAAATGGGAGCGGGTTTCATGGAAAATCAGTTTTTCAAAATTATCAATTGTCTCTTGAATTTCTTTAGTAAACATACCTGGAGCCGAAGCTCCCAAAGCAGCAAATGGGTCACAGAACTTTTGTTGTCTCTCTTCCATAAACTCTAAGGAACAACACACAGGTGGAGGATGAATATCATTAGCAGCCGCCACGAAACCAGCGGGAAGAGCAGTAATGGCGGAATCAGCATTAGATGAAGATGCCGGAATAGCAGATTGTTGACCAATATTAGCAGTATTAGATGCAGAATTAGACAATTGATTAACTGCCAGGTTCATCTCAATACTTGAAACTGGAACCTTTCTAGTTGCCCCAGATGGTACAAAATTATCCAAAGTTTGTGATACAGTATTACCCGATACACCTAGAATTCCCGTGACACCAGGAACCGGAGGGGTAGTAGCAGCAAAGTGAGTAGAGTTAGAATCATCACGAAAAACTCTGGGAATGTCCAACATGGAATCCGAAGCCATAATGTAACAAATCAACAAACCAACACCTCACAGTCTTAAAAAAACTGAAGAAGAAGAACAAACAACCAGGATCCCACATAGAAAAATTTATTCCATAAATGTCTTAGCGCCTCGGCCACCACAGCCTTCAATGAGCACATGATTCATGGTAAAAAATCATTCCCTTTTATATAAACGAACAATAAAGCAATCAATTAATTAAACTATTAACTATCATAATATTTAAAGAGACTCCACTCACTCCACAGAACCAATACTTACAAACTAAAAATACAGAAATTCAAATACATTTATAATAAACTAGATTAAGGAACTCTCTATGTCTACCCCTGAGTTCAAGCTGGCAAATGAACAAAGGTTTTTTTTCCTCACAACTTGCCACCCTCCAGTCCATATCTAATGTGTCCATGAGGTTAATCTCTCATGCAGCTGAAAGTTCCTCACAGACTGCAGGTTCAGGCATAACCATCAGGAGATATGCTTGGATGTGTTTGTGTGATTTTGCAGAGCCCTTTAAGTCTTCTTTCATCAGTGTTCCCTTTGAAGTATCTTCTTTGTTTGGACTCACTGTTAAAGACTCACTTTCCCATAGTGAGCAAGATAGAAAGACCTTATCTTCTGTGAGAATCCATTTTTCTACCCCACAAAGGTCCTTTTCTATGAATCAGTGCTGTGGGGAAAAGATGTGCATCTGAAAATCCCAATGTCCTTTTCAAGATTCACAAGGGGAAATTTCTCCCAGAGGCAGAGAGTCAAATAACAATGGAAGATGCTGCCCTCTTGGCAGAGGGGGTCAGCAAAACCAAGGGTTCCAAGTTACTTTTTTGGATAGGCCCTTTTAGTTCTCCTGAAGGGTTACCTGACTGTATTTCTCTAGAGGCAGTCAGGGGTGCCTGTCTTTGTACCCAGATGCCTGGGCAGCCATCACAAAAGATTATTGGTTGCAAAAGATCATATCTAGAGGTTATTTCATTCCATTTTTACAAATTCCAACACCCAAACAGAAATGTCTCTCCGATGTACCACCCAATCAGTAGGACTTAGCAGCTCTAGAAGTTCAAAAGCTGCTAGACGAGAGTCATCCAAGAGGTCCCACTAGACCAAAGAAGATCCGGAGTTTACTTAAGGTTCTTTTTAGTGACAAAGAAAACAGGGGACCAGAGACCAATTTTGGATCTCAGTCATCTGAATCAGTTTGTAAAGATCTGCAAGTTCTGGATGGTCACATTTCATCCATTTTGCCTCTTCTGCAGAAGGATGACTGGATGTGCTCCACAGACCTCTAAGATGCATACTATCATATCAAAATGAACAGGCATTCTCAGAGGTTTTTGGCTGGGAATCAGTTATTGTCAGTTCAGAGCCCTGCCCTTTGGTCTCACCACAGCCCCCAGGGTGTTCATTGAGAGTATAGCAGTGGAGGCAACTCATCTCAGACTGCATGGATTCAGACTGTTTCCTTATTTAGATTACTAGTTCCTCACCACTGCAACCAGGCAACTACTTGAGGAAACCAAGGATTACTTACTCTGTCTGTATCAGCCGCTGGGGATCACAGTCAGTCTCCCCAACTCTCATCTTCAGCTATTTCAAGTCCTGGAGTTCATAGGAGCTCACCTGGATACTATCAATCAGTTGGCCTTTCTACAACAAACACACCTTGAGAATATGTCAGTCAGATTTTATCACATCCTTCTCCCCCAGCAAAATTGGTACTTCAGGCCTTAGGCTCTATGGCTGCAGTGATTATTCTACTACCTACTGTACACCTTCCCATGCAAATTCTCCAGTGGACTGTGACAGTACAATGGTCCATGCTTCAACAACCTTTGTGTCATCCTATAAAGCTTTCTCATTTTTGCAGGGACTCCCTACATTGGTGGATTCAATCCAATGAAGTTTGTCGGGGATGTCCCTTTATCCTTCCTCCCCAATGGCCATGTTGACCTTGAATGCCTCCCACTTAGGTGGCAGGGTATTTCTTGAGATGAACTGTTCAAGGCACATGGTCCCTAGAAGAGACCAATTTGCATATAAATGTCATAGAGATGGGAGTGGTCCTTTTAGCATTGCATGCCTTTTAGAACTGTCTGCTTCTAGGGACAGTTGCTATCCAGACAATATGTACAGTATGGTACATCAACAAGCAGGGGTTAACCAGGCCCAACCTCCTTTACCAAGAAGCAGTGAGAGTTTGGCAGTGGGTAATCTCTTCCAACTACTTTCTGGTAGCAACATACTTACATGGGAAATCCAACGTTGTAGCCGATCAGCTCAGCAGAACTATTGTGATGCCTCATCAGTGGTCACTCAATCATACAGTGGTAGAAAGAATCCTCCACCAATGGGGTCGACAGTGCTACAATATTTTAACCTCACCCCTCAAAAACAAGTGCAGCAGGTTTTTCACCCTAATTTCCCCTCAGGGGAAGTCATTGAGAGATGCTCTAGTCCATGTTTGACCTTCTGATCTCCTGTATGATTACCCTCCTCTACCTCTAATCCCCAAATTTCTTTAGAAAGCACTCTAGTGGAAGAGTAAAGTTATCCTCATTGCCCCCTTCTGGCATCGGCAAGTTTGGTTCCCCTTCCTGTGGTCTCACCTTCTATGTCCTCCTTGGATACTGGACCCCAGTCCAGACCTGGTATCTCATCCTTCAGGGATAGCTCACCCAGACATTCAGGGCCTCAAGTTGACCACGTGGTTTCTCCAATTCTGATGTTGGCTAGACAGTCCAGACTTTATTCTCCAGGTCATGAAATTTTAATATCCTCCCAGAAACCTGTTACCAGGAAGATACACAGAAGTAAATGGAAAAGATTTTCCTACTGAGCACATCAGAGACAATCAGACCCCTTTACTGCTCCCATTCCTGCTGTTTTGGATTTTCTGGCCTCAATTTTTCAAGGTGGTGCTAGTTTTTCCACCATCAAAGTTCAACTAGTATCAATTTCTATTTATCATACTGGAGATGATGCTTCCTCTTCAGCTTCATCCAGACTATGTAAAGCATTCTTTAAGGGCACATTTTTGCTTAGGCCTCTGATTAAAGATCCTACTCCACCTTGGGATCTCACAGTTGTGTTACAAAGCTTGATTCAATTCCCCTTTGAGCCTTCAGCCAAGTCTGACCTCAAATTTATTTCTTGGAAGACAATCTACCTTGTGGCTATTACTTCTACTAGGCGTGTTTCTGAACTCCAAGTAGTTTCTTCAGAAAGACCTTATCTGATTTTATGTAAAGATTAGTTTACTTTATGTACTAAACCATCCTTTCTACTAAAAATAGCCTCTGGATCAAACATCAACCAATTCATCAATTTGCAAGTCTTCTTTTCAAAATTTCCCAGTAAAGGAGAATACATGCTTCACCTTTTGGATGTGCATAGGCAGCTTTGTTTCTCTCTACATAGAACAAAGGATCTTAGAAAGACTGACCAACTCTTTGTTTCCTTTGTCTGCCACAATTTGGG
Source organism: Protopterus annectens (assembly GCF_019279795.1). NCBI lineage: Eukaryota > Metazoa > Chordata > Ceratodontiformes > Protopteridae > Protopterus > Protopterus annectens. Next base: position 1,558,878,619 of record NC_056741.1, read on the forward strand.
AAAACCATTATCTAAAGTCACCTTGGCTAAATGGATTTAAGACTGCATTTCTTATGTTTACTCTTTGAGAAGTTTATCTTTGACAAGACATCCAAAAGTTCACTCTACTAGATTTATGGCCCCATCATTTGCTTTCTGAACTAGATGATATTTGTGCTGCAGCCACTTGGTCCAATGCTCATACCTTTATTGCTCATTACAAGTTGGACATCATCTGCAGGAACAGGGCTGCTTTTGGTTCTGCGATACTCAAGAACATCCTTCCATGAGGGCCACCAAGGGTTATCGTAATTGAGGACTCTGTCCCATACATTGAGGAATGAATGAAAATAACAACATCATATTAAAAATAATGTACCCATCATAATTATGCATCTGTGCTGTCCATTTCCAAGTTTTTTAGAACCTCTGTTCCAGTTTGAGGCCCTATGGTGTTCCTTTGCTTTTTATAAATTACATTCTATTATATAGTGATAGCAAACTCGATCTGAGGTAATACAGAAGTGAGGTCCATTATGGGTAAGGGGAGGAGCTCAAGAGTTGGATCCAAGACTCTGGAAGAAAAGTGGTTGAGTCAGATCCAAGGTGGGATCCGAAACCCATACTTTGAGGAAGAATGAAAATGGACAACACAGATGCATAGTTGTGCTGAGTACATAACTTTTATTTTCTCTTTAGAATTCTGCATTTGCACCTTTTCTTGTTTTGTGAGATTCCCCTTATTTTGAAGAACATAACCTTTGTCTTCTTAACCATATCTCCTTTTGTACCATATTTTTAAACTGCAATTTTATTTTTTCCCACTCACTAGCTCTAACTGCTGAAGAAATGTCTTTCTTCCCTAATAACTCTTGAATAATTTCCAGTATCCAGTCTTTTAATTCCTCTATTTTTTAACAAGTAGGTAAGGAAGAACCAGTTTGTCATTTTTACGTAATTACCTTGCATTTTTATCTTATTTGTATTTGTTCATGCTCTGAAATATTATTGGATGTGTGTTGAAACTTTCAGTGAGATGCGCATGTTCCTCTGAAATATAATCTCTGTCCAGTCTGGCCCAGTTATTGTGCTTTAGGGAATAATGTGTAAATTCTGAGTCACTGCTACAGAATTCTTGTCTTCTATTCCAAATATTTTAATAAATTTCTTCAGATATCTGTCTTGTTTTATTATATTTTTCCTTCTAGGTCCCCCAGATGCATCCTCACTGTTGATAATCAAGTTCTAGTCCCAACCTATAAGTAATATTCTCTGCTGGAAGCTAATCATTTCTCCCAAAATTTTCTCAAGTGCCATAATAGTTGTTTTAAATGGAATGTAAATATATGCAAGTGTAATCCTTTTCCATTGCCAGTAGCCCTTTTTTAAAAATGTACATAATTTGTTTGTTTGAGGGTTCTATTAAAGCAGAACATCTTGAGAAATGTGCCATGCATTCAACTGGAGATGAGAAAAAAAACTATATAAAAGGTCAGCATGCCAACCATTAGTGTGTGCATGTAATGCAAAAGTTGGAAATACATATTAAAAAAACTGTCATGTATAGTAAGTGGGAACAATAGCTTTTTATCACAATGACTACTCTAGCCATAGTATCTTGGAGTGTAATGGCCTTGCACATATATACAAAAAGGAAAGAATTTTGAATTATATTAAGAAATGCAAAGTGCAGAAATAGTACAGGAGATATGTTTGGAGAAAAAATCAGCATGTGAATTTGGCAAAGAAAGGATTTCAGGATGGATATTTGGCAGAATATCAGGGATAATGGAAAGGGGGAGTAATACAAATACTGATTGTTAGACTCCAGTGATAGGAGAGGAAAAAAAAAGACAATACTAGTAGAGCTGTGGTAGTAAGGGGCTTTTGGCAAGGGAGGAGGAGAATTATGTTAGCATGTATTTATATTCCACTAAAAATGGTATTAGGGAACTTAAGAAAATTTTGGAAGAAATAATCAGCTTTCAGCAGAGAATATTACTTAGAGGTGGTGACTGGAACTTGACTTGCAATACTGGGGATGTATCAAGGGGACCTAGAAGGAAAAATATAACAAAAGAGTATACATTTCTGAAAAAAATGAAAATAATTTTATTTATTTATTTATTTTATTTTACATTTGTTAACTAGGAAAATCCGACTGGACTATGTCCATTTACAGTGGAGACCTGGGGAGAAAAGTGCCACATTGTTAAGCAAAAGAAAAATATTTTTATGCAGAGTAGTACAAGTTAAACGAGAGAGAAATATTTTTATACAGAGTAGTACAACAAACATGTACATTATACAACAAAAACAATCAGATAGTCACATTAAAAATGCAAGCAAACAAGACACTTTTCAGAGAAGTTACAAAACAGTAGGGATTAGGAGCTACTTACAGTCTCAGCTAATGGCTGTTAGGGTTTTAGTCCCATAGAGGATTACAGTGACTAACTTGGTGAATGGATATGAGGAGGAAAAGGCAGAAATGCTTAAGTTTAAGTAATACAAGGACATAGCCAGGTATTCATCAAATGTGATTTGAGGGAGTTTTTGAAGTGTGAGGTGGTAGAGGCAGTGGTCAGCGAAGGTGGAAGGCAATTCCAGTTTCTAGCAATGGTGTGGGAATGTAGTGCTTTTCCTGCAGTATTGCTTGATCTAGTGATACAGAGAAGAAATTTGTCACTAGATCAGAGAGGGCGATTTGCTGTGTAGTGGGTAAGTAGTTGGGTTAGTGATGGGGTTTTATCAGGGTATTTAAGAATATTGTAGGCAGTAACTAGCTGGTGATAATTAAGTAGATGAGGTAGTTCTAGCCAATTTAGGTCCCTTAGAGCAACACAGTGATGTGTTCTGAAGATAGTGTTTTCAGCAAACTTGGCATGCCGTCTTATTGTAACATGATCCTAGTTTGTCTAGATCTATTTTTCTGATGTGGGTGAAAATTGGTGCTGCACATATTAGTGTGGACAATAGGTGAGCGTGGGCAAGGGTGAGTCTTGCTTGGTCTGAGAGAAAGTTTTTGAGTCTATATAGTGTGCCCATTTTTTTTTTGTGAACCTTTTTGATGGTTTGTGAGATGTGGACATTGAAGTGAAAATTATTGTCAATTTCAATGCCGAACAGTTTGGTATGGTCAGAAGGGGAAATGGTAGTGCCATTTTTAGAGGGGATGGTGAAGGAGAGGGGAACAGTTTTTGATTTGTTAGGGGTAAATAGTAGTAATTTAGTCTTATTGAGGTTTAGGATGAGTTGGATATCAGAAATTCATTTTTCAACAGAATTAAAAGTTTCCTGGGTGAATTGTTGCAGAATGGCTGGAGATGGGGCTGTGCAGATTAAAGTCGAATCATCTGCATATTGAATAAGTGTAGCATGCTGGGTTGAGCTATGTAGATTATTGGTAAAGATAGAAAAAAGAAGTGGGCCCAGTATTGAGCCTTGTGGGACACCTATGGTGGTAGGAAGTTGAGGGGACAGTACACCTTGCAATTGGACAGATTGTTGCCTGTCAGACAGGTAGTTTCTGAACCAGGCTATAGTAGATAGGGCAAAGGATAGTGAGGCTAGATAATCTAGCAGAATGGTGTGTGAGACCATGTCAAATGCTTTGGAGAGAGAAAAAAAATTGCAGATGTAAAGTCATTGTTGTTCCTGTGTTGGTTAGCTAGATTAGTGAAAGAGAGAAGAGCGGTGGTTGTGCTATGACATGGGGTGAAGCCATGTTATGTGGTGGACAGGAGTTGAAGTATGTTCAGGAATTTCATGACTTGGAAGTGGATACACTTCTCTAGAAGTTTAGATAAGGGGGTAGAATGGTGATGGGGCGGTAGTCGGTAACTGGTATGGGATATATAAATTCATAGGTTCATAGGTTCATAGGTTGGTACTAGGCTATTTGCCCTAGGGCATATACAAGCCTAGCCATAACAATTCCCTGGCTTTTTCTTCCCACAGTATTTACTTCCCTGGACTCAATTCAGTAGTAGGAACTAGGACAAAATTTACATATTCCTTCCCAAGGTACAGTAACTGGGTTAGACTGGATGGAAATTATATTTCATATCCAATAACTACTTCAGATTTCTCACCAATAAAAACTAAGATAAAAATGCAAGGTAATAAAGTATAAATGAGACACTGGTGCTTTTCCATCTACAGGTTAACAGAAAAGAATTTAAAGAATGGGTAGTAGAAATGATTCAAGAGTTATTAGGGAAGATAGAAATTTCTTTAGAGGGAGTAGCTAGTGAGTGGGGCAACATAAAAAAAGAGTTTAAAATAAGGTAAAAATAAAAGAGAAAGAGATACGTTTAAGAAGTAATAGGAATTATTTAGAGGGGCTGACAAAAAGTACTGCAGATTAAGGGGACTCTCACAGAACAAGAAAGGGAAGGGGACACCTGCAGAATCCTAAAGTGAAAATGAGTATTTGTATAGTATTCATGAGTTTAGAAAGACTGCTGTTATGCAACTATTTTTGAAAACAGCTCCAGAGCACAAAATCTTTTAGCACAGCAACTTAAGACAATAGAAAGTAGAAAGGGTTGTCGCCAGACTTAGGGAGCATATGACAAGAAATCTAGCCAGAGATCCTGTAGAGATATTAAAGATATTTCACAAATCTTAAGAAAATTTGTATAAAGCAGATGAATGTTGAAACCAAGAAAGAACACAAATAGATATATTTGGGCAAGACTTAATTATGCCAAGATTAGAGGAAGATGAGATTAAAGAGTAATACGTAAGACTGGAGAAGATGAGATAAAATGGTGATTTGTAGTCAATCTGGTGGGAAGTCTCCAGGAACAGATGGTATTCCTGTGGAGGTTTGGAAGTTAGGAGGCAATAAAGGATAAAGGTATGGAAGATTTTGTTAAATAATATTTTAAAAGGAGGAGAAGCTGTGGTGGCTGTATCATACAAAGAGAGTAAAGCCCCATCAGACCCACCCACATACAGACGCATTTCAATTTTAAATCATAATTATAAAGTGTTTATGTTTATACTAGCTAAAAGAATGGCCATGATGTTGCCAGAATTGATAGCTATGGATTACTGTTGTTTTGTGGCGGGCAAGTAAACACTTGACAACATTAGTAGAACAATGATGATCCAGAGGGAAGCAGAATGTATGAAAATACTGCTGTTGGTGGGTCTTGATGTAGAGAAAGCATTTGTCAGAGTAAACTGGGATTTTATGAGTAGGGCAATGGAAGCATTTGGATTCCCTGAGACAATAAGGTTAATTAGGGGGATATATGAAGTATTGGAGGCAAGAATTAAGGCAGGAAGCTTCCTCTCCAATAATTTGTGTTTGAACAGAGGAACCAGGCAGGGATGTCCTGTTTCCCCTTCCACTTTATTTGCTTTATATTAGATCAACTGACAAAAAAGTAAGATACTTAGAAATTCAGGGATATAATTAGTATGGTAATCAAGAAAAGTTGGCTTTTTATGCAGATGATATAATCTTGCACTTGACAAGTCCAGAAAAGGACATCTTGATGTTGTGGAACATTTTGAGACAGTTTCAAGTCGTTTCAGGATATAAAATTAATGAAGATAAAATGAAGGCTGTAGCTATAAATTATGTACCAACTCATGACTTGATTCAGTAATACTGATATTTACAGGGACATGATAAAAAGAAGTATTTAGGTGTATTGATTAAAAAGTCTTCTGTTAGGGTAGCTAAAGATATGTGGGAAGAGACTAAACAAAATGTAATATGAAAAGTAAGAAACTGGAAGCTCTTGTTTATGGATACGGATATTAATATACAAGTAGCGAAAATGTTTTAGTCCCTTTAGTTTTATATACAAATCAGGCATATTTTTTTCAACCAGAGGAAAAGTTGTGGACAATAAGGAATTTATGTGCGAGAAAAAGAGATCAAGAGTTAAATGGGATAATTTGATCCTCCCAGTGAAACAAGATGGTTTAAGATTGCATGATTTGAATGGATATTTTAGTGCTACACAGTTAAGTCTCATATGCATAACACAATCACAAGATTGTAATTCAAAGTGGTGACGGATGATGATGAAGTGGGGAAGATCAAGAAATAAGAATAAAGCAGGATTTTGGATATAGGTCCTTAACAAGCCTAAAATGCCTTTTGGTCCTTCCAGCTCACACCCATGCTGCCATATGGCATCCAGATGTTTTGGTGTCTGGCTTCTTTAACTAAGTGACTTAGCAGCTAATAATAGGCAGTATTAAGGATGTCCTTAAGTGGAGAAATTATTCTTTGTTTGCCCACTTATTATTCATATTTTCAAATTTATGTTCATGTTTTCATAACTGAGAGACATATATGCTATTGAGGTGTATGGTGTAAAACAGCAATGTGGGAGACGTGACAATTCACTGTCAATGCTGGTGTATACCACACTGTATTGGAAATATTCTTAGTTTTCTAGTAATTATCAAAATAAGCAATATTTCCATGTGTACTTAATCCTTCAATGACCGAGTGACTTACAAACTGTTGCATAACATTAAGTGAAACCTTAGATGCTGTTGAAGAAAACTGTCTTTGATATTTGCAGTGTAAGTTTCAGAAATATCCAGTATTATTTGTTTCGCTAAATATAGAATTAAGCATATGCTTTCATATTCCTGTAAATATCTCAATATACATGCACTTACAGAGAAATTTCTTGATGTCATGTAAAAGCTTGTCTGGCTATTGAAAATGTTCTAAAATATCTATGTCTAGGTTGTACAATTTTCAAGATATTAAAATTTGTGTGAGAAAGTTTACAAGTTTACAAAAAATATAATGATTAACTGATGTGTGCATTATAATATATTACAGTATTTATGGAAAAGATTAAGAAAGGACCAACTAGTATCACTGTAAAGAATACTTCTTAATGATAACATTGCTATTGCTACAGTTTTAATAATTTTTATTATTCACAAAATATATGCATCTGTTTATCTTATGTTTTTTAAGTTTATTTTTCTGAAAATGCTCTGGAGAGCAAGATGTGTGTAGGCTGCAAGAGTTGTGACATTCCACACTCCATAGGTGTTAATGAGTTAAGGAGCATAATAACCACCATATGGAATATTATATTCATAAAGTTGCAAGAAGTATTCTAAGAACTAACCAACATGGGAATGGAGAAATGAAATTTTGCTAATAGGGATGACTCTAAGAAGGGGTGCAGAAAATAGGCAAGAGGAGGCTGGAATTTACTGGAGAAAACTGGGAAAGGAACCAAGATATTGAGAGTAAATAACTGTAGAGGGAAAGGTAATAGAGTGGGATGAAGCCAAGAAGAAGTTTGGACAGCAGGTAAGTGAGTGTCTTCTCCATCAGGGATTGATATCAGTGTATAGGCAAACAAAAAGGGATAGGGAAGTCCATAGTGAAAGGCCTGCATTGGTAGAATTTTTATCTGAATATAGAACATAAACTGCTGTTAAAATAGAGATAATTCATAGGGCATATAAATATTGCACAATAACTATAAGAATCAAACAGATGAGGTCAGAAAAGATGGGGAAGATAGACTGGCAAAACAATTTACAAGATTTACAAGGCAGCATTCGGTGAACATATTGTATGGCTCCTAAGTATGCAACAAAGTCCAGAAAGTTTAGGATTTTTGCTTGGAAGTGTTTGCATAGGTACTTATATACCATAAACAGGCTTCAAAAAAATTTTCCTCAGATGAATAGCGAATGTTGGAGTTCTGTCAGAAATATTGGGTGAGCAAATGGCAGTAATTAAGGAAATTATTCTTTTGAACTGGGACACAGGATTTGAATTGCCTACACATAATGGGGCCTTATTAAGTTAAATTATGTTGGCTGCCAAAAAAGCAGTTCCAAGAAAATGAAATCAAAATCTAAACCATGTGTATATTGTAACATAGGTACAAAAAGTGAAAAAAGGGATCTTTAGAAAAGGGAAGGAGCAAATTACATAGAAATATGCATAATAATGTTCAGGGGATGAGTGCGGTTTAACTGAAGTCAGAAATTGAGTGATTTATTTAATGCTGGACTGAAAGACCATTGTTATAAAGAAAGAGAATTTGTATGTGTACATATTTCTTAAGGGAAATTTTAATAAAGGTGTTTAAAAAGATATGACTCGGTACAGCTCTGGTGACATAGAACAATAAAGCCCTGTCTGTGGCCCAGGTGACCCAAGTTTCATTAGGGGCTCATGTCCTTTCAGGATCTAGCAGAAAAGGATGGTTATTCCCATCCTGGGAAGACGGTGGTGGTAGAGCAGGACACATGCAGCCACAGTGCCTCAGAGGAGGGGCAGCATCATGGTGCATATTCTGGACTACCATTGATTAATGACAGCTTTTGTTTGAGAGTGTATGAGAAGCCTGTGTGGGTTCGTAGCTCATCTCCCTGGCTGAGGGTGGTGTTTATATCACACAGTTGCATTCATTGCCATGGTGTCTGTATGACTGATCACCCCTCATGATGACTGTCACACCTATACTGTACTGGGATCATTCCCTAATACATACAAGGGAACAAACTCCCCTTTGGCAGAGGCTTGATGGTTGTCAGGTATGAAAAGAAGCCTTCTGTTAAGAACATTTATGATACAGTACTAAAGGAAAACAGAAAGAAGTGGAATTCAAATATGAATACAGCTTATACACAGCAAATGAATAACATTTTAAGTCAATAAATTGCATTAAAATTATGCAATCATAGCACAGCCTACATTTTAACAGTTTATAGAATGCATATTGAAACCCAAAAAGATTTAATAAACGGGTATTAGGGCTATCCAAGCTATCTACACTTTGTAAGGTTCAGGAACTGAATGTAACTTTTGTCATAAAAAAGCTCAAAAGGTTTGGAAAGAATTTGTGTTGAATGTTCAGAACCTTTCCTCCTAACATATTTTCTACACAAAATTGTTTGAAGTTGTTCATAACACAGCACAGTTGAATCATTTTTGTTCTGATTATTTTGTCTTTCAATCTGGCTAATAAGAAAATGTACAAAATCTAACAAGCTACCAATTCCCGAACTGCGTACCTCTCATTTTGCTCTGAACAGATATTACTGCTCCAGAGTAATAGTGCTCTATAATAATGTTGTGCTTGCAGCTTAAAAAAAGAATTAAAGTCATGTGACCTGACTGAGGTATTATAAGTACCTGTGCATACATTTACAGACCTTGTAAATTTACTTATTATTATGTATGTTGTATACGTGTTTGTAATACAAGTGTGCTGGCTACATGAAAGAACATTGCACAAGTGTAGAGCAGTTTTAATTGCAAACAATAAGCTTTGATATTTGGGAACAAAATAAGAAAAAAATCAAAGTTGCTATGAGATTATTTAAGCATTTTTGTAGGGTATTTCATCCCCTACAACCCTGTCATTGTGGGCTGTGCTGCTCCATCCCATCTACTTATACATGATATCGCCAAGACTGCTGTACCTCAGATTAAGGGGCGGTATCTGCAGTGGATTTCATCCTTGCTGCTACATTTATTATGGCAGATCCATTTGCAGACAGATTGTTTTATAACAGCTGTTTATTAAGTTAATTAGTAGGAAAATAGTGATGCATTGGTTTAATTCTGTTTGATCTTGTATATCTTTTAGTCTTTTATGAAGTGTATATAGTAATTGCTAATAACTTTTTTCTAAAAACATTTTCTGGTTAAAAAGAAAGAATGCATAAGATAAATGCAAGGCAGTCCAGATGAGTATTAGTTAAAAAAGATGCAAGCTGTTGTTTAAACAGGATATGTAGCTTGTCCAGTATTTAGGGAAAGTGGCACTGAAGATAGGCAAGATGCCTTCAACCTGATTTGCTTACAGTCATTGTTGAAGGTGATAACCCTGAGAAAGTTACTATAAACCTTTCAATATCTTTTAGCACCAGAGCTCAGACTGAGCAGCTGTGTGATACATATTAATTTGGCAGCACAATGAATTAAGTCGATAAGCTGTTAACAAACTACTTCTTGTAGTCAAGTATTTGATTCCCCCAGTCTCCATTTGCCTACAGTGTGACACTGAGCTAGTCACTTATCCAGACGTGTGTGACTGTGAGCAAATGACTTATCCAGACAGTGGTCCTATACTGAATCTGTAAAAGGTCTATTTGAATCAGTGCTGAGCCCCGGTTAACAAATAGAAATAAACCAAACAAGTGAATAACAAAGTTATTTACTTTTTCTTTTCTTTCTTGTTTAAAGGGAAGATGCAGAAGCTCCTCAGACTCGACTTGTCAAACCCAGCTCATCGTCAACAGTATCGAGCAGCTCACACTCTGGGTCATCTTCCACACGATCAACAGTAAACAGCATGACACGAACCCAGCAACAAAGGGCAGGATCACAGATCCCAAATGTCGTACCTTCCACTTATGATCCAGTGTTGCATAAACACAAAGTAACTGAGAAGAGGGAAGTAACACCATCAAACAATATAACTGGAGTTACACAAGTCCTTATTCCTAGTCAGTCTACATCTTTTCAAGCTGTGTGATATTATTACCCTGAAATTAAAATAAACTCAGCAAAGTTAAGCCACAAAGATATTTCAGCATGGGAGCTAGAATTACTAAGCCTAAAAGAATGCTCATGGGAGGTTTTAAATGTTATCATTTGAAACCCAATAAAATGAAAGTGCCCAAATTGTCAAGAACTTTCGTTGCTATGTTTACAAAGCAAAAGCTTTAGTTCAGAAAGTCACCATGCTATAAGCTCCATGCTTAAATGATTCCAAACTGGAGGTTTAGTTAAGCTAATATGATAGTTAAGTAATTTCACGTGTGAACCAAGTAAAAACAGACAGTATGAACTCTCATCAGCAGCGAGTCAGATGTGGCACATTGCATTTTTGCCATGACTGCAAAGAGACTGTATGGGGCTTAACTGAAATTAGTTCGATTGAGGATTTGGTGTTAATTGCTTGTTGAATTTTACTGATGTCTCTTAATCACTGAAGCTGAATTATTTTAGATGAGGCGCTGTAACTAGAAACATACCTCTCAACCTCTCAGTGCAAGAAATCTGGACAAAGCCAGAAATAATGGGGGACAAAGGACCAGAAATAGGGACACATTATCTCCTATAAACTTAGCATATTGTGAGAATAACAGTTTTTGAATTATTATGTATCTTCCAATGAATACGAATTCTGAAATTCAAATGTTTGTCATTATTTAGTATTATTTAGTGACTTTAATCCTCAAAGATTTGCCAGAAAAACACAGATTTTATAAGAAGTGACTAAAAATATGACTCAAAATCTGGACATTCTGCGAAAATGTATACAGTTGAGAGGTATGACTAGAAATCAAACAATCAATGCAAGAGGAATTTTTTTTTCTTTTTGCACCCATCCATTCTGCAACCATCTAGTATTGTTTCTGGTGGGCCCATTCATTCTTCAGAAAAGACAAGTAAGTCTTCAGAGTTTATTAACACCAATAAATGGTGCAGTAAATGTCTGTTTTTAAACCAATAAACTGGTTATACAATAAAACATCAGTAGCAGACACAGATATCTGAAAGGCCACTACAGTGGTGGCTGAGCTAAGTAGTATTTGCTGTCCATATAAAGTAAACTTAACAATATTCTTAATATAAATGCATACCAGTTTCATTGAAGGTCTCATCTTTATCAGTTCATCCTCACTCCTGAGAAAGATCTGAGTGTTGGAGACAGCAACCCTACATCCTGTGGATATTAGATTTTTTTCTTATACTCCAACAGCCCTCAACCTCCCCGTCTGCGTGACTGTGCCTGGCTACTGCAAGCTGCTTGCTGGTGTGTATGTCCATGCACTCACAATATTCAGCTGCATTGTATATGCACTTTAGTCAGCTGCATGCCTCTGACCTACTCTGTACTGCAGCGCTGTGATAGGCATTCTGCCAGGAGGTATACCTGCTACATGACTTACCTGACTTCACACTGCAATGGGCATGTTGACCTTGGCTGCTCTTTCTTATTCCTCCTTGACTGTGTTCCCAGTACCTGGACTATCACTGTAATGTAGGTCTTCTGGGCCATAGTCATGGCTCTGTCTGTGTACATCATGTGCTCAGTGCTTCAAGAAAATTAGCTGCTAAGTTAGTTAATTTCAGAAAAGCGACAACATAGGTTACATTATATTAGCCAGAGCATTTTAACACTGCTTTTATTGTCTTACCATTACATGTTCAATGTTTTCTGTGAGAAGAAAGAATATATATTACAAAGGAATTCCTATCTAATGTTTGGAAATTTGAGAACCTTACTGAAAGTTTAATATTGTACATAAATCACAACATGAATTATGTGAAATGAAGCATAACTGGAACCCATCTTAAAGTGTATATAACCTTAACATTCCTTTTGTTATAATAATGACTACAAATCTATTTGAAATTAAATAAGGGCCAAAAGAAGTAATTGGTGACATTTAAAATTGCTCTGCATTTGAAATCTGTACAAAGTCTTAACATTGATACATAATTCAGTAATGTGTCTGTAAAAACATTTGTAATACTTGGGTGGGTGATAAACTGGAGAGTGATGCAAGCTACTGTTTTCTCCTTAAAAGTTAAAATATTCCTGTATGACTTTTCTATCCCAGGATAATCGTATCCAATAAGACTCATAAAACATGTTTTTTTTTGAGAATACAGTCAGTCCTGGTTAATCTGTCACATTTTGTTTCTACTCTTTTAGCATTGCAATGAAAAAGTAAGCAGTAATAAATTACTATGAGCAGGAGTTCTATCTGACTTAAAAATCTGTATTAGATATGCCTCCTTAATATCTTTATACCATATCAGAGATATATGAAGCCTGCCCGAAACATACAGTAAAGAAATGCATTTGCCTGCCCACTTGTGGGCAAGTCGAGTCTTCTAAAATAAAATCCTGTGTTTTTCTTTTTTTAACCTTAACATCTAAGTATTATTTATTGTGAGAGATATGGTAGTGTCATATTTTATCTACTAATGGATAAGAGAGAGGGGTATAGTCAGGGTTGCCAGATTTCCAGCCCCCCAGGTAGGGACGAAAAAAAAAAAGAAGGTCTCTCACGGCAAGTGAAGACCAAAAAAAAAAAGGTCTTTAATGCGGAACACAGTTCACATTAAAGAACTGAGCTCGCTCAGTATCTCTGCACTAAACACGGAGCTTCTCGTGTTTAATGCATTGCAGTTCCGCATTCAACACAAGTAGCTCCGTGTTTAGCGATTTTTGATTGGCCCGTGTACCAGCATATGGGCCAATCAAAAATCGCTAAACATGGAGCTTCTCGTGTTTAATGCGGAGGACAAGAAGCTCCGTGTTTAGCAATTTTTGATTGGCCCGTATGCCAGGTATACGGGACAATCAAAAAAAAAAAAAAAAAAAAAACAAACAAAGCGGAGGCTGGCCGGGATTTAAAACGGCAGGGCAGGACTCAGGATCAGGCTGCTGATCTCGGGACAGTCCCGCCCAAATAGGGACATCTGGCAACCCTGGGTATAGTCCATTCCTTCTTCATTTTGAATGGGATTTGGGAACTTTGAGCTTTCCTATTTGTTTAATTTTCTTGCAGAAAACCTGAATTTTTTTGCCCATATATGGAAATCTCAGATTTTGCATCTGTTCATCATGCAGGTATATTATCCTTGTATCCATTAGTCAGACATCATATGCTCTCAGATTACATATTAACCAGGCTTTATTGCATCCTGAACACAGATATACAGCAAAAGTACTATTAAATTCTTTTGTGGTCAAACATAATGAAAATTAACATTATCATATTGTGTCACCAGAATAGCATGCATTACAGTTTATAGATATTTATCTCACTGCATCCGTATCCATTAAAATCTTTTTGTTGAGGTGTAGCAGTGCATTCTGAGATGCACTCTTTATAATGGATTTCCTTTCCTTAGAGTTGTTCTGTATCTAATTCTTTAATACTTTACAAGAACATTAGAAAATAAAACTAATACATTCATAGTTTGTTTTGCTTTTAGGAAATTATGAAATAATTTGCCTCTGCACTGCAAATATCTGATTACAGATACATATGATAAAATTAAATAATTCTAAGTACAGTAACAAAATGGATGCACTTACACTTCTAAGATAGTGTAAAAATCTGACATATTCTTTTGCAATACTGTTGTTTAACCACATATGACTTTTTTTAGTTCATTTCATTGTGCTCATAAAGGAAAGGCTGACTGCTCTGCAAGTGAATTTTTCACTCTTAATGTTTGCACTTTGTCTAAGAAACATTTAAATACACTGATAAACAAATAAATGAATGCAAGACACTTCTTTCTTATTATATTTCTTTGCAGTCATACACCATTGTCAGACTAATGTGTAAATGGTGCTAAGAACTGTTGTAAAGCCCACAAAAGAAAATATTAAAAAATGTAGAGAGAAAACATATCAAAATGTTTTTCTTTAAAATGTAACTGTGTTGTTTTGATACTTAACCGATGTTACAACTTTTAGCTTTTAAAATGCTGAAAGATATCTGCATACATTTATGAAAATGCATATTTGATATTGAATTCTTGTATGTTATGGAGCTTTTAGGATTTGTTTTAAGATCTCTTTATATTAATTTCGATAAATAAATGATAGTCTTCAAAAAATAAAATGCATTGTGTTTGTGGTGCAATGTAAACTAATTCATATTAGAAGTGTTTGGTGGAAAACGTTTAACTTTTCAAAGTGAAAGTAAACTTTATGGTCTATCAGAAATACACATCAGTGCAACTGAACAGAATTACATTGCTTTGGTCCCCATGAAAGACATAACAACAAACACATAGTTTGAATGACAATAAAGACTAATGCACATGCAATAGTTGTTGTTGTGTCTTTCGGCTTTTCCCGGTTAGGGGTCGCCACAGTGGAACTCCGGTCCGCTAATGATTGGCAGTTGATTTTTATGTGCTGAGTTGCCAGCCCTAATGCACAACCTTCAACGAAGGTACGCCCATTCACGCATGTCTCCACGCAGAAGATGCTCTAGCTGAGAGTCGAACCAGTCAGCGTCTTACTGTGAGGTGACAACGTTACCGCAGCACCACCACCGCGGTTAATGCACACGCAATAGTAACTAAAATAGTAACAACACAATAAATTACCACAATTGGACAGGAAGACATTAGACAATATTATATTAATAGATATTACAAGACTATGACTTCACGTTGTGATTGCTTAGAATATTGCACTTCATCAGTTGTAGTGTGACACATTCTGATGTTCATATTGCACATGTATGGAGTGGTGACTCACTCCTGACTATGGCACATTCAGGAAGTAATAGCATAATAAATCAGGCTAACTGTACCAGTTTTTGAAGCAATTTACCAGAGTGATGACTATAGATGATACTTCACAGCAAGTGGCATATTGATCTGATTATTCGCTATTTTACTTGCGCTGCTGATAACATACAATATATTGTAGTACCTTTCTAAATATCATCAGTGAATTTTTTTTTTCTGTATTATTGTTTCAAAATGACTTGGTCTAACCAAATAATAAAAATAACAGAACTGTATATATAAAGTGGAATAATCCAGTATCAAAGTAGATGCTTTTTTCATGTAAAATATGCCCTGCAACACATTATAACATTGGGAAAATACATTGCTGAAATACTTAAGTCAAATACAGTAAACTATAGATGTCACAAAGTTTAACCATTCAGAATAATAGAATAGAATGGAGTGACATAAGAAAAGTTAATGATGAAAGAGTTAAACTATCTAGGGAGTAAATTTACATTACAGTGAAATGTCGAATATATACCAATATGGCTAAACAGCTAAGGAGGAACGATATACCATTGCATCAGCAGACAAGGCTATGAATGCATAATACAGGCATAACCCATATTCAAGGATCCATGCAGTTGTGCAGAATGAAAGAACACAAACTAAACTTAAGCCAACCAAAGACATCTGGCCTTCATATAATGCAGAGGACCAAGCTGCATTTAGTCATCACAGTGAAATTAAGCTTTGCTGTATGTTGCCCCTAGCAAACATAGATCTTAAGAAAATTATTCTTGTATAAGATCTGAAGCATAAGATTGAGACTCATTAGTGGTTTACAACTTTCTAGGGGTCCTTTTTTGGCATTTGGTCTACATAGCTTTGACTAATGAAATCTACCATGTATCCCAAGTTATATATCAGTCAGCTCTATCCATCAAATGCAGCCACTCAAGTGTTTTCCATTTTATTCTAACCTTATGGAGCAGAATTTGAATAGTATTTACTTCTTGTTCAGTTGTGTTGCAGCAGTGTCTATGTCTTTAAAGTAGTTCCTAGTTTCTCTTCACTGTCTTTTCTGTTCCTCTATACAATCAGTAAAACACACTGCCATTGTAGAAGACATTATCCACCTCAAGAAAGTCATACAAAATGTCTGTTTATGAGGGGATCTACTATTGAATAATGCATTCCATCTCATACATCTTTTTCAATCTTTCAACCAAATACAAAATCCGTTAGTGTCCAGAACAATTTATAGAAAATAAAAATTACAGTTCAGATTATGCTATTATTTGATGACCTCCTTTGTAAGATGCAATAGCTAAAAAAGTAAGACTCTTGAGGGTTTGCATAAAAGTAATTTATGTAAACAAATGAAGAAGGAAAAAGAGCACAATGAACTGAAAAATACATCAAAAGATAAAAACAATAGTAGCACTTAGGGGACCATATGCCAAACGAATTTCAAGAGAAGCATAATGAATTGTCTTACTTCAAGCATGACTGTTACATCCATATATATATTTTCATAGCTGCACCTTTCACATAGATCGCCAGTCAGTGAATTCCAGAGTTGGTCACTGCCTGTCCATCCAGGTTTAACAGGTTACAATTCCATCTTTACAAAAGCTGCCAACATAACCATTGCTTGCTCCAGGTTTCTGTTAGCTATTTCAGCAAACCTATTCACCTCCAATGCAGCAAACCTCTTTCCTGAATATCCAGCCACTAGATGCAAAGTGGACAGAAAGCTGGCTTTAGAGTAACAGGTGTTTGAGGAGTCTCTCATCCCAGAATGATCTCCATTAGATCAACAGGTACTTGTAGACTATCTAGGTTGTATGACTATGCAGCTAACCTCTAAGAGGCTTACCCTATCTTTTCTAATGTGCTATACCTGTCTAATACTTCATTGTTTTCACCTCCTAACCAGGTAATGCATTGCTCTATTGTCTTTCATCACATCTATCACTTTGTGATGCGAGCACTGATGTCCATCAGATCAACAAGTATTCACAGACTCTGTAGGTTGTATGGCTATGCAACTAACCTCTAAGAGGCTTACCCTTTCTTTCCAAATGTGCCACACCCTTCTATACTTCATTGTTTTTACCACCTTCTCAGGTGATGAATTGCTCCTTTGTAGTCATTCATCACACATATCACTTTGTAATGCAAACAAATATTTGTGTAGCAGGAATGTTTTATTACTCCATCTTATGCCGCATGTCTTAGCTCACCATCAATCCCAAGTCTCCTTGGAGGATTCTAAGTTTTACAGTTCATTGCTTGCTCATTACTCTTTGAACATTATACTATTTCCCTTCTTCCCTCACTCACACTGTCCCCTAATCGTGTTATGTGCTCCATATTGTGTTTTGCCTTCCCTTCTATCTTTATGTGAGAATACGTTTATTTCTCATGACTTCTCATGTCACTTATTCTCCATCCCATTTATTTTTCTTTCTCAACTAACTCAATATCTTTATCCATGAATGGGCACCAGAACTAAACACTGCTTCAGCTGTGGCCTAAACATAAATTGTAGAGGATTGTATAGGTAGCCATTTAAATGTCGGGGCCTGAAACATGGAGACTGAATATACAAAAAAAAAAGTGGACCTACATAAAATACTAAGTCCAAGATATAATTTCAGGGGGTGTCAAGTTTTAAGGAGAAGAGCGTTGTTCGAGATTTACTCTACTACTAGATTTTCAACCTTTTTTATCAGTTTGTCAGACTGAGATATTATGAGTGCTGACATTTCAATAGGTAGCCAATAATATAACCTTTTTACCTAGATTTTGCTCCGCTAATGATACAACCTAGAATGCTATAGATCTTAGCTTCAGCTTTCTCAGTTTGTACCTGGTGCTTCATCTCTGGTCTTATGACCACACAAAGATATTTTTTCTGATCTCTGCTTCCTGTGGTTAGTCCCACCAGTTTATATTCCACTTTGGGATTTTTAAAGCCCAGGTGAAGTACTTTGCATTTCTATGCATTAAACTTTTGATGCCAGTGTTCACCAGTGTTTAACTTCTGACATACCCTAAGCAATACTTCTTTTTCTATCAGTTCTTGTCCATTATATCTCTACCTTTCCCTGGCGATCCATATACCTTGCTGATTCTTGCTGTTGGTGTTTAGCTCAGTCATCTTACTGCAGTTCTTTTGGCCACCAGTCAGTCTGCTCTTTGCCCTCATACACCTCTGTGTAGTAACATAGACATGCTTATGTGCCCTCACCCTCATACAACTCTGGTAATAACATAGACATGCTTATGTGCCTTTGTAGTCTAGGTTTCAGCAAGACTTTCCCATCCAAAGAGAGAGAGGGGTGATGCCCATCAGTACTACAGAGTTTCATTCTTTGACATGCCTCCCCCAACCATCCATTAATCCATATCTCAACAGATCAGCTCACTTTCTGAGCCAGGGTTGTAGTTCTGGATGTTATCTTTCAGTTATGCATTTGCTTTTGGCTCTATTAACACCTCTGAAAATGTCCTGTGCACACTCCGATGCTTTATATGTCCTGGCCATCTACCATGCCATATCATGTGCATTTTCTGCAATTCCACTTGCCACGTTATCGGTGCCCACATGTTCTAGGATATATTTATGTTTTCTGCCATCCATGAAAAACTTTCCTTTACCTATTGAATTGTCCTAAGCTCTGTCTCAGAATCATTGTTGATGGCCATTGACTCTTTCTGCCTAACTTGTCCTCCTGATATTACTTATAATTGAATGCCAGATTACTAGAATCCAGATTTTTGGTTCTGATCTGTAAATCCCTGATGCATTCTTTCCTAGGCTGCCTTTTCTAGCTCTTCTGACCATTTCTCATAAGCTATTCCTACTCTCTGCACATCTTCTGAAGTTCTCTCTTTTCTTACCTGTACTCATCCACCTTAAGCTACCTGAAAGTTTGTTACGATCTTCTGCTTCTTTGGAACCCTTGCTGTTTCTTCTGGCATTGCCCATTACCACCCACTCCTCCTTTTTCCTTCCTTTCTTCCCTCTTCTTCTTCTTTAGTCCCCTTTGATCACATAGGTAATAGTTTTTCCTTCTTCCCTTCTGCATCTGGCTCATTTCTCTTCTTGTTTTCCCTTCATTCTCTGAGGTGAGAGCTGAGTGGAGCAGGGGGGGGGGGAGCAGTAACCCACATATTATTGATAGGGGATTTTGGGTTAAGCCCTTCCTCCTTGCATGAACTTGTTGGCATTATGCAATGAGCATTTGTACTACATGTTCAGGCCTACACTTGTAATATAACCAGCTGGCTTTGCCCCACATTGAAAACAAGCACGATGATCCCCATCTACAGTGGGAACTATACCATGGAGAATGTGCCTCGCACATTTGTCTGTTGTAACCTACCCACAAAGAAGCAAGCAGACTAAGCTTTGTCACTTCTGTCTTCCGTCATACCATCTCAAATATATGCCCAAACTCAGAGGTGTGGTTAAAATAGGGTGAAGGGAGAGTCACCCTGAGCACAAAGTACTAGGGGGCGGTTGGCATATGCCAAGTAATCTTTAGTGCATTACTGTCATTCAGAACTAAAGATCTTCAGCATTTGATAGGGAGCCACTTGCTACAAATATGACAAGTGGTTTGCTACAGTTTAAAAACAAAACGGGATAAAAGCTTTTTCTCTTGATCCTGTAATACATTTTTTATCAAGTCGGAGATGAATGCACTTTTTTTTTTTGCTTGCTTCTAAACTTGAAGTTGAGCAGTACGACCCCATATCAGGAAAAGTCACAGGGCACCAGAATTGATAGCTATGGCTCTGCCCAAGCTGCTAATCAGAATTAGCTTGTGTCAGAGTCAGAGCTTTACCCATCTGTGTTAAGAGAGCCATTTCCTGGCCTGCATCTTCACCTTCACTCTTGAACTGTCCTGGCCTGCATCTTCACCTTCACTCTTGAACTGTTCCTATTTAATTACATTCCATCTTTCCTTATTCATTTGCTTCTGTCTTCCATCTCTGTTCACCTGCAGAGTCTCCTGTTTCACCTTCTTCTTCTTCTTCTTGCACTCTAGTTACTCAGGTAATTGTCTTTCTGTCTGTCTGCCTATAACTGACTGAAACAAGCTTTCATCTCTCCAGTAATTGTCTTCAGTTGAGCTGCCTGAGTTTCTAGCATTTCAGTCCTCTTGTGGGTCTGCAGCAACTTCCCATCCCACAGGTCCCTATGCCACCCTGTCATATCCCACCTAGATCACCTGACCTATGTTAATCACTTTCCTTTGGCTTATATTTATTCTTTTCAGGTTTTTTTTCACTTCGGTTTCATTTTTTCCCTTTTCAGCCATTTTAATGCTGTTTGCATTAATTGATTCATTTTAATGTTTTCATAATCAGTTCATGATTTCCATTACCTAGCAACTGCTCCTGGCTCCCAGCCTGCATAAATTCTTGCTATTCTCTAGTATATATTCAGAGTTGACCATATTTACAAAATAGGCCTTACTTTATTACATGAGCTGAGGAAGTGTTGACTGTATCCATTTTGTTGTTTGCTGGAGCCATAAATCCACAGACAGGTTATCAGGATCACTGCTCATATATTACGCATGACTGTAACAAAAGCACGAGCAGAAATTGGAACTATTTGCAGATCTGCATTTTTTTGTCTGAATTTTTTCTACCAGCTCTTTGAGACATTTGTCAGCACTTGATGTTAAGCAATACTGATGATAAGCTATTGTTAGGCCTAAGTAAGGGAAAGATCCTAGCTATTGGTGCAGTGCAAGGGAGATGATGGACACTGGATAGGGATGAAGACCTCCTTGGTTAATATTGACATGTATTGATATGACACAGTGTTACGCTACCAGCGAAAGGAATCAGTTCAGAGTGGTGTGACTGCAAATGAGCGGATTATGGTTATATGTCTGATGCAGTAAAGGGCTGCATGGGAAAGTGGTGGAATTGGGAGCAGGTGATTGTTGTACAAGAAAGCATGAAAGGTGTTTTACAGAAAGGAGACTGCATGTCCTTTTGTCAATGACAGTTTTATCAATGACAAAGTGAATGATGCCTTCAACAAAGTATTTAATTTTAATGATTTCTTGTTAAACTGTCATTTGAGTTTTGTTTTATTTTTGTGCCACTCTGCTTAAAAGGACTAATACTTGTTATGGAATTATTTGAACTTAAGCTGTAGTTTTGTTTTTTGTTTCAAGTATCATGTTTCTGCACGTAGATAGGGGGACAGTTTTTATAGCGATGTTTACTGCCCCTTCTCTAGGGTTGTGCAACTGTGACTTAGCATATTAAATTAGAGAGATGTAGTAGGTACCGGAGGTTGGCTCCCTGTAAAAAAGTGTCTTTTTTTTCTTTTTTCCTTTTCCATTGGAATGTATCAGACAAAACACACAGGGCATGACTTCTCCATCTACCTGTTTGTGGATAATGCAAAACTGTGAAAATTCATAGATATGGTATGAATTGTGTAGGGACAGTAAACTGGTAAATGCACAGAAGTAGCCCCAGTTACATTAATGAAAGAAACTGCCCAAGGCCTTGATCTGAGCTTTGCTGTAGTGTACCAAGTCTGTATACAGTTCACTGAGTGCAGATGAGCAGTTGTACTTGGACATCACAATTAACACAATTATCATTACAATGAGCAACAGGACTGACTACCTAATACTGTACTGCAACACCATTACAGCATTTGTTAAAATGTTTTAGTTTCCCCCACACCCAAAGCACAAAGCAGTTCCCCATACCACCCACAGCCTATACTACAGGTAGCTGTGTACAATTTGAGATTGGACCTATTTATGCACATGCCTGCCATCCCTCAGACTATGTTAAGAAACAGAAAGTAACTATGAAAATATTCCCATATCCCACTATCACTGTAACTAGAGCACAATTGTTGTTTTGTTACTCTGACAAGTAAGCCTGGCGTTGTTTTCCCGAAGAAGTCATAGGATTAATACCAGGCAAGCGATCGCAAGAACCATAAGATACCAAGCCATATACACCTTTTAAGTATTTGCAGTTCCAAGTTCTTGCCACCCTTTACTAGCATTTAATAGTGCTCATCAAGGAGGCCTTGAAACACATTGGCTCAATAATGACATACAAGGAATACCAGACCCAGGAATGCAAATGTTCACTTCCATGCCTGAATGGAAAACGATCTGTTAGCATGGTCATAATTTTTTAAGCTGCATTGCCAGTTTCTGCACATAAACTATTCTATGGATGTGTAGTACTTGCTCAGGTATTATCAAAGATGAACACCAGGATCTTTGCACACAGAGATAGTAACACACACACACACACACACACACACACACACACACACACACACACACACACACACACACACACACACACATACATGGTAGCAGTTTACCTGGCTGAAAAATCATTTGCTCAACCAAGTGAACCATATACTGTTTTTCCCAAGAAAAATGGTCCAGGCGCCAAGCAAGGATGGCAGTCCAATGGAGCTTTATTAAAAGTTAAATATCACAAGCGCTTTAGCCCTGACTCAATTGCAGGGCTTTTTCAAGTGTGTAAACAACCAGTACATTTTTACCCTCATTTAAATACCCCCATTCATAAAAAAAGGCGCCAAAAATGGTTTCAAATATTTAAAGTGAAACACTCACTTCATTGTTTAAACCTTTAAACCCTTTGAGTTACACAATTTTCACTGTGCACTCCACAAACTTTCAAAAAGGTGTAAATATATGTAAATAAATACTTCTATACATGTATATATAGAAACATAAATGACAAATGACATTAAGAAACCTTATATAAATTTTATAAAAATGTTGTAAAAGTATTATAAAAATAATGTAAAAGTATTGTACAGCAAAACATACTTATTTCATAGCTTCACCACTCTTTTAATTAGGTAAGGTTTAATTGAAATGGGGTCATTCAATCCCGGGGGCTGGGTTGCATTTAATTTTAGTTGCCAATAGGTCTCCCTGCAACTTAGCCAATTCTCCCAGTCTTCCCCCCAGGATCTATACGTACTTGTTTAAGGATTCCGAATAGAAAACCTACATGTTTGGGTTCTGTATGTAGGTGCCTACACAATGCATTATTCAGGTTCTCCTTTCTAATACTATAAAGGTGCTCATAAATACGTTTGTTGAGTGCCCTCTCTGATTTCCCTACATAGAAACTGAAACAATCTTTACAGATAGCCAAGTATACTATACCTCTGGTAGCGCAGTTACCCTTCCTAAAGTAAATCTTACTGTTCTCGTAATTATTTAGGGTAACATATGCATCCTCTATTATATATTTACAGTATCCACACCTACCACATTTTCTTGTCCCCTGATCCTCATGACTTCTATCCTGGTAGTTGTTCCTTTCAAATAACTTTTTTAAGTTTGTTCCAGTTTTAAAAACAAAATTGGTGTTCTCACCCACCTTGTGTACAATGTCTTTATTGTGTTTCAACATTTTCCAATTCCTCCCAACTAAATCCTTAACTTCTTTGGATACACTACCGTGTTGTAACACTAAAGCCCTTTTAAAAGCTTGTTCACCAATAGGCATATCCACATTCACATTCTCCAGTGGTTTACCCAAAATAGGGTGGTACTTTACAACCCATCCCTCTAGTACATCACCAGCAACTTCCTTTATTAAATTCTCCGGATAACCCCTTAAACGAGAGAGGCCAGAAATAAATTCAATTTCTAATAAGAAGTCACATATACTGCTTTTACCTAATACTCGTTTTATGAAGGATCATGTTTCCAAATTATTTTTTTTACCAAAAATGCTAAATTGTGAGTAGATGAAGTAAGAGTCTGTTTGAGAGTGTTTGCAGGTTATTGTTAGAGTAAGGGTTTGGTAAAGAGATAGATTTAGTCTGTGTGTGTGTGTGTGTGTGTGTGTGTGTGTGTGTGTGTGTGTGTGTGTGTGTGTGTGTGTGTGTGTGTGTGTGTGTGTGTGTGTGTGTGTGTGTGTGTGTGTGTGTGTGTGTGTGTGTGTGTGTGTGTGTGTGTGTGTGTGTGTGTGTGTGTGTGTGTGTGTGTGTGTGTGTGTGTGTGTGTGTGTGTGTGTGTGTGTGTGTGTGTGTGTGTGTGTGTGTGTGTGTGTGTGTGTGTGTGTGTGTGTGTGTGTGCATGTGTGCATGTGTGTGTGCACGCAAGTGCTTCAGGGTAGGATTAGATTAAGGTCTACATAAGGGGATATATTTACTTCTGTGCAAGTGTGTTTTTGTCTGCATTGAGTAGTGGTATTGTTAGCTAAAGGGTTTTTCAGAGGGTAAGATACAGGGTTAGGAGTTTGCAGCAGGGAAAAGGTTAAGGATTACACACATGAACAAGGTGGTGTAGCATGCTTTCTCAAGTCTGGGACTCTGTCTGCTCTGTCATTACCTTCATGAACTGATTGTGCTTCTCCTCTATAAACTCACATTTTATGCCTTCCTTTGTGTAGGTTGCTGCCACAGTTCCAAGTCTCCCTTCTCTCATAGGTTCATAAGTTCATACTAGGCTATCTGCCCTAGGGCATTTATAAGCCTAGCCAGAGTGTGTTTGGCTTTCGCCACCCATTTTAAATGAATTTTGCTATGCCCTTTTTCGAGGTTAGTATACTGTGCCTCTGTCTAACAGTGACACAGAAGTGATACCCGGGGTAAACCTACAATCTCCCATCCACTCATCAAGATTCCTCTTGAAGAGAGTCAATGAGGGACTCTGCCTAACCTGGACTGGGATTTTATTCCAGAGTGAAGGGAGCCTCTGGGTTATGAATCTGTCCCTCCAGCATGTCCTATTTATTTCAGTGCTGAGGTTCAAGTCTCTCGAGCGTAGCTCAATGGGATTTGGATTTTCTGAGGTGCAGCATGTCCATTAATTCCGGGTTGGACATGGCTTTATACATCAGGCACAGATCGCCTCTGAGCAGGCAATATGCCACTGAGTAGAGCTGGAGTTTCTTTAACCGGGCAGCATATGGCATCTGTTTGAGCCCTTTGATCCTCTTGATGAGGTACTTTTGGGGTCTTTCCAGTTGCTGCAGGTGTCTGGTAAGGTACATCCCAAATGGGGCATTGTACTCAATTATGGGCCTGATGAGGGATGAGTAAAGAGGCACGATGACCTCCCCTGATCTAGATGTGAATCCCTTCATGATTAGGTGGGCTGTATAAAATGTTTTTCTAACCACTTTGGCCACGTGGTTGTCAAATGAGAGATTGCTATCAACTTGGGTCCCCAGGTCTCTAATTACTTCTTCTGTTCTTAATGGATTACCACCTATGTGGTAATTTGTGGGCACTTTGTTTTTGCCAAAGGGGATGACTATACACTTTTTGGCGTTTAGCTTGAGGCCATGGCTCTGGCACCAGTTGTCTGTTTCTATGAGGCCCTTTTGGAGGATGCTTGTGTTGGCTGGAGAGTCGATTATGGCACCCAGTTTGCAGTCATCTGCGAACTTGGTGAGCCACAGTCCTTCCGTGTTGGCCTGTACCTCCGAGAAATATATACCGAATAAGAGAGGTCCCAGGACTGAGCCTTGTGGGACGCCACTTGTAACTGGTTTGGAGTCTGACATGGCTCCAGCAATTCTAACCATGTGGGTTCTGTCCTTGAGCCAGTTTGCAACCCATCTAGTGACAGAGGGGTTTATATTTAAGCTGGTGAGCTTATCTATAATGCCCGAGTGGGGTATTGTATTGTAGGCTTTTGCGAGGTCCAGGTAGGCTGTGTGGACCACCTTCCCCTCATCAATGGCCTTGGTGACTGTTTCAAAGAAATCAACCAGGTTTAATAGGCAGGATCTTCCCTTAACGAAGCCGAACTGGGTAGGATCCAGTGTCTGTAGGTCCCCAATATCTTTATTTATGTGGTCCATGATGATCCTTTCCATAGCTTTGCAGACCAAGCTAGTCAGGCTTAATAACCTATACCCATGCACCTTCTTCTACTACCTTTGTTGTTACAGGCACATGTGTCTGGGTTACCAGCGGGTTCCCCTTTCCCCTCTTGCTTTACTACCCACAATTTCCCATCTTCCTAACAAGACTTGCGGTGCTTAGTAATCAGTCTAAGCTAGCCTTGTTTGTTCTACTATATTCTCTGCCTTTTTTCTTCTGCCTACTATCCTAGTACAACCTCCCTCTTCTCCTTTCTTTGACACCATTTCTTTCCATCTTATTTTAAAGCTGCATCATTTGAGACAACCCATTATAAACCAGGTCTGATTTCTTCTGTAACCTCCTGAATAAAGCAGACCCTGTTAATGCATAGATATAGGCAGTCTGTTAGTTCTTCCTCCATCTTCCTTCCCATCCAGAGTCCTTCTCCTGCGTCTACTGTCACATCCAGTCTGTAATACTTCCTAATTATCTCCGTCCTTGGTGTGTTGACTGCAACACAAATAACATTCCTGAGAATACTATCTTCTAACCCCAGTTCTGGAATCCTTCTGCCATCTCCATGGCCTTGCTTGGTTGCTACTGTCTCTTCTGCCTCTTGTCTCATTATCATCTAGACTTGTCTGTCTCACTTAGCAAGAGTCTAAATCCACCTCATGTTTGTTTTCTTCTTATTATTATTATTAGAGATATATGGGTGCTGCAGTTTTTAACACCTAGGCAGCCTTTCTATGTCAAGTGTTGTGTCAGGGTTAGTCATTTATGCCATGCCAGGATGTAAATTTGTTCTCTGAGCTAAAATAATTATGATCAGTTACCAGAAAAAAGTTATTGATAGCTGAGGCATTTCTTATTGCAGCTGAGATAAAATATTAGGAAATGATTGATGCCTTAACAGAACACTACCACAGACACTTATGACAACAGGATGTACATTTACATTGTGTTTAGTAGATTAAGGTGTTGTATAAATAAATACTGGCCACCTAAGTTTAGTGAAACTGCCTAAAGTAGTCAGTAGTTAGCATGTGATTTGAATCATATTTCCTGTTACTGCATGTGATTTACTTAATGTCAGTACTAGCTCTATAAAAACAGTAAGTCTGCATCATAAGTCATGTGACCATGTCTGGTATTTCAGTTTGAATTAAAAGCTTGATGTGGAAGGATTTCACGACGCCTAATTACTGTTATGGCTCCATGTCCTTTCTTAGACTAATTAACTAGGTACTTTCTCTTGAAAATCAGACATGGTGTCAGACTTAAAAGGTCATATCACAGAAACTACTATTTTTGGTCTTGCTGTACTTTTGTTTCTGTGTTTACACCAAGTATATCTCAGTGATACGTTAAGTGTATGACCTAGAAGGACTTACACAAGATAGCCATACATTTGGTTTACTCTGACATTTTTGTTTCTTTATGTTGTTGTTGTTTTTGTATTCATCTGAAAATGCTAAGAATAGTTTGCTTAAACAACATAGTCACCATAAATCTTGCACTCGTAATTTAATGTTTTATGGCTCCAGTGGCTGACCAGCATAATTTTTCATTTGTTTCTTCAGTCTGTGGCTTGAGTTGATGTCCTTGTAATTAATGTGCTATATTTCTTCATGTCATATTTAACTTAGATGAAGATGAGAAAGACACATTTATAATGCTGAAAAAAAAACTCCATGTATGCTACTACTAAAAAAAAATTACATTAAGCAAAGTTTAATCAATAGGTTCAAGAGACTATTGAAACATATGCATTGAACTAGAATATAAAGAACAAGACTGAATTAGATGATTTAGTTGACTGACTGAAAACGGGGTTCTCTGGCAGCCATTAAGACTTCCCTGATTAACATTCCTTATGCACTACATGTTGTCATTTTGTTGATATAATGACAATCGTAATGCAGCATGAGTAGGATGCTGTACTTTAGTAAATGTGATATAAAATTTGAAAAATCACTGTTCCCACCCAGTCTTATCTCCTCTAACATACAACGCAAATAGGCAGGGCTACTGTCAAGAAACTGTGACAGCTTGTTAAACTGTCAGTAGTGGTCCTCTGGTATCAACTGTGAGATGCGGCAGAGTGCAGGTCAGAGTCTCTTATTCATGCATATAGCTTGATCACAACAAACAGATGCAGCATTTCCTAAATAAAACCTATGGATTAATTTTTAAAGAGTGACAGAAAATAAGTGGGAAGGGTTTCACATAAAGAGTACACCACCCTTATCATTTGTACTTGTATCTATACATTACTTGACTTCTGACACTGACCAGCCTTTGCTGTAGTCTGTCCTCCCTCTTTATTTTTAGCTCTTCTCACTCCTGAAAAGAATTACAACTGCCATTGTGCAAGCTGCATCACAACTATTGCTCTGACAGCAAAATTATGTCTGTTAGTACATGAAATGTTTTAAATCATATCACTTGCCCCCTTAAATCATGTTCTAAAAATGCATGGTAATGATTTCTTCCTCAAACTAGCAAACACAGAAGGCCCATAGGTTTAATGTAAGACTGCATATAGCTTGAACAGTTTAACATAGAACATTAAAGATAAACTGTGTGTATGTGTGTGTATTTATTTATGTATTGACATTTGTTAACCGGGTTAGTCCAGCTGAGTCAGGGGCCCATTTGCAATGGAGACATGAGGAGAAAAGCTCCAGAAATAATACAAGTAATTATGATATTTACAAAATATTAAAGTAGCATCACAGAAATATAGTACAAGGTGTGCACAGCAGCACAATGTATAAGTAAAACAACAGTTAACAAGTACAGTATATAGCATAGGCCAATTAACAATTACAAGGTTTAAACTTTAGAGAATATTACACAAAGGAGTACAGTATGAATACAGTTTGCTAGAGCAAGTACAAGCAGAAAAAAGAGTTGATAGGGAAAAGCAGATAAGATGAGAAGGGAGGAGGCTAGTTCATGTGGGGGTTTGATAAGGGAGTGACCAAGTCTTCAGGA
This sequence comes from Protopterus annectens, assembly GCF_019279795.1. NCBI lineage: Eukaryota > Metazoa > Chordata > Ceratodontiformes > Protopteridae > Protopterus > Protopterus annectens. The sequence goes on from NC_056741.1 coordinate 1,558,907,730, forward strand.
GAAAAAGTTTAATTTCTTTCTTAAACAGGTATATATGCTGAATGCTTCTTACGTTGAGATGGAGCGAGTTCCAAATATGGGCTACAGAGTATTTGTAAAGGGTCTTATCAATGTTTTTGTTGGGTTTGTATAACTGAAGGAGATAGGAGGTTTATAGAAGGCAACAAAATTGGAGCTGGAGAGACAGGATGAGGGTTCATATAGGATAGAGTGTGCAATATAGGTAGGAGTGGGGCCTAATATTTGATTACGAAAGAGAAGTCTAAGTTTCTGGTGGGTCTTTTTTATACTTTATATATGAATGTGCATGGCTGTACATACAAAATACACACACACACACACACACACACACACACACACACACACACACACACACACACACACACACACACACACACACACACACACACTGTTTGGGGCCAGTAATAGAAAATATATGGTTTCTGCATTCTGGTACAGTCTTGGGGGTTACTAAACCTGGTCCTGAATAGTTTTTTGTCCAGTAAGATGTTTTTTCCTAAGAAAATAGGTGGGGATCTTCATGGTTAATTTATTCACTTGTGGAGAGACAGCTTCAGAATACTGCAGTTTAAAGAGGAGGTAGTCAAGTAAAGGGAGTGCTGTTTGACTGATGGCAGCCATTTTCTTTACTGATTGTTTTCACAGTGATGTCAAAGTGAAGGTGTGATGAATCAACACATTTTGCTGGAAATATACTGCAGAGATTTTTGTTGTGCTGGAGAGTGAGGCAGTGACTATTAAGGAAAGATTATGTTCACGCTGTATGAATAAGATTCTTTTACCTGCTGCAGATCTTGTATAAAAGGAAAATGTGAAACTTCACAGACTCAGAAGAGAAGGATTTTATTTTGTTTCTGTGTTTTTTTCAAGGCTTATAGGGACATAGAAGGACTTTCACAAGATAACCATCCATTTGGCTTACTCTGCCATTTGCTTATCTGTGTATTTATCTGAAAATGCTAATAATAGTTTGCTTGAACTCCACAGTCATCATACATCTTGCATATGTATTTTTTGTTTTAATCCAAGCAGAAAGAGAGTAGAGATTTGACTTCAGATGTTATTATATGGAGAGGTATGAGAAGCTACATCTAAATTATACCTTGTCATCCAAGTAAAGTATAAATTTAAGATGTGGTAGGACAAGAGGGAGTCTGTTAATGTCAAAAGGCAAGGATGCAGTATTGTGGAACACCTTTTAGGAAGAGGGCATTATGTGGTATGGAAGTGCCATTCATAACTATGTAGAGTCTATTAGGTTCATAGGTTCATACTAGGCTATCTGCCCTAGGGCATTTATTTATTCATTTATGCCAGAGTATACACTGATCGCCACCCATTTTAAATTAATTTTGCTATGCCCTTACATATAAGCTAGTGCCTTTGTACATATGACACAGAAGTGATACCCGAGGTAAACCTACGATCTCCCATCCACTCATCAAGATTCCTCTTGAAGAGAGTCAATGAGGGACTCTGTCTAACCTGGACTGGGATTTTATTCCAGAGTGAAGGGAGCCTCTGGGTTATGAATCTGTCCCTCCAGCATGTCCTATTTATTTCAGTGCTGAGGTTCAAGTCTCTCGAACGTGTAGCTCCATGGGATTTGGATTTTTTGAGGTGCAGCATGTCCCTTAATTTCGGGTTGGACATGGCCTTATACATCAGGCATAGGTCACCTCTGAGCAGGCTGTATGCCACTGAGTAGAGCTGGAGTTTCTTTAACCGGGCAGCATATGGCATCTGTTTGAGCCCTTTGATCCTCTTGGTGAGGTACTTTTGGCGTCTTTCCAGTTGCTGCAGGTGTTTGGTAAGGTACATCCCAAAAGGGGCATTGTACTTGATTAGGGCCTGATGAGGGATGAGTAAAGAGGTACAATGACCTCCCCTAATCTAGATGTGAATCCCTTTATGATTAGGTGGGCTATATAAAATGTTTTTCTAACCACTTTGGCCACGTGGTTGTCAAATGAGAGATTGCTATCAACTTGGGTCCCCAGGTCCCTAATTACTTCTTCTGTACTTAATGGATTACCACCTATGTGGTAATTTGTGGGCACTTTGTTTTTGCCAAAGGGGATGACTATACACTTTTTGGTGTTTAGCTTGAGGCCATGGCTCTGGCACCAGTTGTCTGTTTCTATGAGGCCCTTTTGGAGGATGCTTGTGTCGGCTGGAGAGTCGATTATGGCACCCAGTTTGCAGTCATCTGCGAACTTGGTCAGCCACAGTCCTTCCGTGTTGGCCTGTACCTCCGAGAAATATATACCAAACAAGAGAGGTCCCAGGACTGAGCCTTGTGGGACACCACTTGTAACTGGTTTGGAATCTGACATGGCCCCAGCAATTCTAACCATGTGGGTTCTGTCCTTGAGCCAGTTTGCAACCCATCTAGTGACATAGGGGTTTATATTTAAGCTGGTGAGCTTATCTATAATGCCCGAGTGGGGTATTGTATCAAAGGCTTTTGTGAGGTCCAGATAGGCTGTGTGGACCACCTTCCCTTCGTCAATGGCCTTGGTGACTGTTTCAAAGAAGTCAACCAGGTTTAAGAGGTAGGATCTGCCCTTAACAAAGCCAAACTGGGTAGGATCCAGTGTCTGTAGGTCCCCAATATCTTTATTTATGAGGTCCATGATGATCCTTTCCATAGCTTTGCAGACCAAGCTAGTCAGGCTTATGGGGCGATAGTTTCCAGGGTCCGTTGAGGCACCACCTTTGTGGAGAGGTACCACTGTTGCTGTACACCACTCTTTGGGTACATATCCTATAGTAAGGCTGAGATTGAACAGTAGTTTTATGTTTGGGTTTAGCTCTTCTTGGAGTTCATGTAGGACGCAGTCTGGGACACCGTCTGGTCCCATTGATGCTGTGTTTTTTGCTTTGGAGAGGGCGGCTCCCACCTGAGCATCTGAGATGTCAGGGGGCAGCACTCTGCTGGGATAGATATTTGCCCTTTTGGTGGGGGGGGGAGTTTGCGCTGAACCTGTCAGCTAGGATGTTGGCAATGTCTGTGGGATCAGTGTATTTTTGTCATTTTGGACTAATTCTGAGCATATCTGGGAATTCCCACCCAGGTTCCTAACATAACTAAAGAAAGCCTTGTGATTATCCTTAGTGTCCTGTGCAATTTTTCTCTCGAAGCTGGCCTTTGACGATTTTATGAGTGCCCTTAGTTTTTTGCTAATACTGATCAGAGATGCCTTCCTTTTGGGATTTTGCTCTATCATGTAGTAGCTTCCTCCTTCTATTGTATAGTTTGTTTATGGCTGAGGTCCACCAGACAGGTCGCCTGCCTTTGGAGGATTGGGTCTTGGTTTTATTTGGGATTGCATGATCCATGCATTCCTGAAGGTGTTCATAGAATGCATTTATAAAGGATTCTGCGGTCTGGGCCATATTTTCCACAGGCCGGGGCTTTGAAGGATTCCACCTCGGTTTTGAGGAGTGTGAAATTTGCTTTAGAGAAGTTTTTCACTGTGGTTTTCTGGGCAGGGGGTGGGGTCGGGATGTGAATATCCAGTGAGATCAGTTTATGCTCTGATCTTACCAGTGAGGGATACACTTCTGGTCTGGAGCATAGAGTCCCCATGTTGGTGATGATCAGGTCCAGTATGTTTTCGCCTCTTGTGGGAGTGGTAACAAGTTGTTCCATAGCATTTGAGTTTATGAATTCTAGGAACCTTTGGGCAAGGGTGTTGGAGCTAGAGTAATGCTCCCAATCTATGTTTGGGTAGTTGAAGTCGCCCAATATAATGGTGTTCGGAGAGACCTTCATATTTTCCAGTGTTCTCAGGAAGGCCGAGTGGGGGTCCTGGGTTTGGGAGGGTGGTCTGTAGCAGGCTATAAACTGGAAGGCAGTTTTACCCACTGTTAGTTGCACATGGATAGTCTCTGATGCTTCGTGCTTTGCCACTAACATGGAGGTGTGGGTATCTTTGATGAATATCGATACTCACCCTCCTTTTGTGGTTCGGTCCAAGTTTTGGGGCCGAAAAGCATGGTATGAGGTATAACCTGGTAGTGCTGGGGTGCTCTCAGGAGTCCTGAACCAGGTTTCTGTTACTGCACAGATATCGATGATCTCCATGCTAAGGAGAGTTTCGAGTGCGTGCATCTTGAGGTTTAGACTTCTAGCGTTGAGTAGCATTACTCTTAGTTTCTTATCCCTTGTGATACCTATGGAGGTGGGTTTGTCTTTTGAGCCTTGCCTAAAAAAGGCACTATGGGGGTAGCAAGAGCCTTTGCCAATATCCGAAAGCCCAGGGGTGACAGGTGCAAGCTGTCCCTAGCAAAGCATCGTGGCTTGTCGTGCATATCATCCCAAGCTGACATGAATGACACCAATACTTAAGCCAATTGTTGAAATTGATCATCTTGTCTTCATATTGTGGCATCATTCTTGGTGAGGGTAAGATGCTACTCAAGGTCAGGGTCATACCAGCCTGGGCTACATGCTCAGAGAGCTCCTCTATGTCTCTTTTCATGTAGTCCAGGGAGGTACGTCTCAGGTCATTCACACCAGCATGGACAATGACTGAGTCATATTTGTACTTGCCTTGGAGTGACCTGAGTGCTTGTGTTATGTGGCGGATCCTGGCGCCAGACAGGCTGCTCACCGTGACCTTCTCCTTGTTCAGCCTGGTGAGCGGGACGTCAGTGTGCCTGACGACAGAGTCACCTATTACAAGTGTATCAGGTGTGTTGTTTAGCCTTAAGGGCTGTGACTGTTCGGCACACTGGCTTTGTGAGATATGTGTTGCACGTGTTTTGTTTTGGGGTAGTGGTTGCTTGGTTGTCTGCTTTGGAGGTCTCTGCTGCTTAGGCAGATCTTTATTTAGAGCCTCCGAGTATGTTTTTGTGTGATTATGTGTTTGGTTTGCTGTCGTGGTAGGTCTCTGTGAGACTGGAATTGTAGTGAGTGTGGTTTCCTTCTCCTCCTGACTGGTTATGCCAGTACTGAGTTGAGAGAGCTTAGCCTCCAGTTTGGCTATATGGTTGCATCTCTCACATGTGTTGGAATTTGTTGGGAGGAGGAGAGGGTTGTCTGTGTACATGAGGCAGTTGTAACATTGCCTCAAGATTCCCATATTCACCAGCTGGACCGAGAGGAGATTGACAACTGACCTTTGGACATGCTAGAATAATATTGGGAATTCCTTTATAATTGAAAACAAGGGCCAATGGGGAGCGAGGGTGTAGTGCTTTTAATTTTTAGTGCTGACTTATAATTGCTTTAGTGAGCAAGTGCCAGGTAACAAGTGCAATGTGTTACAGGTAACTTAAATGCAAAAACAACAAACAGTAACTTTCCTTCAAGCGAAGCAAGGAAATAAGTACAGTAAGCAATGCAGATATCACTAGGGATCCACAGAAGCGCTGAGAAGCTGCGTTTTAGGTGGAATTAGCGTTCCAGGGAAATAACAAGGATACAAACAAAGCTAGATTCAGCAGGCCTGGATCTAGTCTATGCTACAGCAAACAAGGTGTACCAATTTCAGTAAGATACAGTTCAAATATTCAGGCACTATAAACCTTTAACCAGAAATTCCCAGCTCAGAAGGGCAGATTCCAGCCTCTCCTCCCACAAGAGTGCAGACCACAAACCTTCTTAATGTAAAATAACTGGCCTGAAGCCCAAGTGCTTAAACCAGAGCTAATACACTTTAAGAATAACAGACACTGAGCTCTCAATCAGCAGTTCCCAACTTAGAAGGATGAAAGCTACCTGTCCTGCCACCACAGTGCATGCCACAAACCTTCCTAATGTAGAACAACTGGTCTGAAGCCCAAGTGCTTAATCCAAAAGACTTAGAATGATAGCTACACTTTAACCAAGTTACTACCAAGCAGTAATAAATACAACTGAATACTTTAAATAATGCCTGGATTAGTGCTCAAGTTATACAAACAAAGCTAGATTCAGCAGGCCTGGATCTAGTCTATGCTACAGCAAACAAGGTGTACCAATTTCAGTAAGAAGAAATTCAGATATGCATGCACTATAAGCCTTCAACCAGAAATTCCCAGCTCAGAAGGGCAGAGTCCAGCCTCTCCTCCCACAAGAGTGCAGACCACGAAACCCTCTTAATGTAAAATAACTGACCTGAAAGCCCAAGTGCTTAAACCAGAATTAATATACTTTTAGAATAACAGACACTGAGCCCTCAATCAGCAGTTCCCAACTTAGAAGGATGTAAGCTACCTGTTCTGCCACTACAGTGCAGACCACAAACCCTCTCAATGTAAAACAACTGGTCTGAAGCCCAAGTGTTTAAACTAAAAGGCTTAGAATGAGTTACACCAAGCAGTAATAAATACAACTGAGAATGTTTAAGATGACGCAAAAGCAAAATAAAGTAGGAAGAAACACAAGTACAGTAAAAGCAGAAGAAATTTTTTTTTTTTTTTTTTTTTTTTTAGAAAAGTAGCAAAAGCAGTAGTAAATACAATTCTCATGCAGTGCAAGCTGGCACACTTGAATATGTAGCAATATTAGTCCACACACAGTTTGAAAAAATGTAATTAAATTAAAAAGGACTAAAAGCAAGTGCAGAAAGGGTTTAGTAGGTAGAATGCGGTGAAGAGATGTCCTGGGGGAGTGTCTTAGATCAAATCTACAGTGGGGCAGGCAGTGCAAAAGCCACCAAATTTAAACTACAACCAAGAATTGGAGGGGTACTCTTGAATCATCTGTAACATGTTGGCTAATATCTGTTACAATTTATTTATTCATTTATGTCTGTTTACTGGAGTGATACACTGATCTACTTGGACCAGTTTCAGGGACAGCTTATTTGAGAACAATCACATAATATAACAGAAAACATTTTTACAACAGACCTTACATATAAGCTAGTGGTCAGATTTGTACATATCACAAATAACATGATAAATGCAGAGGTAAGTATAGAGACATCATAAAGGATAGGTCCTTCTACAAGATCAAAGGTCCTTGTTAGAGTTATAAAGATTGTGCCAATGAGGTTAACTTTATCTATGCTGTGTAACATTTCATCTGTTAGAGTCCAGAGTGCTGTCATCATGCTGTGACCTGCCTAAGACATCTTATTTTGAAGAAAGCAGTTTGTATTGGTCAGTGTAAAGTGTTTTTTGATTGTTTTTGTAGAGGTTTTATTATTGCAGTGTCCATGTGCTGGGGATTCTCATGTGTGTGATACATAGGTTGTGAAATATATTCTGGTAGTGGTAGAATGTCTTTAGTTTTGACTTCCTTAAAGTAGAATGTAGGAGTACTGGGGGAGGGGGTATTGATGGAGGAGTGAATGGAGGGTGGGAATTTGTGGGTCTAATAATATGAAGAAGCAAACTGAATGCATTTATAAAATCTGAATATGTGAGCTGGACTTGAGAGCACTTAATGAAGTTGGCAGTAGGGGTGGTAAATCTGAGCTTAAAACTAAATATGCAGATAACTTCATTCCCAAATGTTTAGGTATTTGAGCAAGATATTTTGTTTAGACTTTAGAAAGTTAACTTTACACTTTCTAATAAGTTTGGGCTCCCTATTTAAATGTCAGCACTTGAAATGTCAAGTGTCGAAAAGCTGTATGTATAAAAAAAAAAGTTACAGAAGAGACATGAGGAGAGCGAATTTTGAAAATTGTTCTTCTGTTTTAAACTTATTTTTGTTGGGGGGGAGCCCTCACTGCACCCCTCCCTGCACCCCTCCCACACACACACACACACACACACACACACACACACACACACACACACACACACACACACATCACAAACTTATATGTACCAACTCTGAGATCACCATACCTTGTAAGTCCATCATTTTGGCCATTTAGTCCCCGTATTTTAGGACTCACTCTAGTGGGTCCCAACATTTCAAATGGTTACCCTCATTTGGCTAGATTCCAAAGTTGTGAGAAATATTTTGTTTGAGTGAAGAGCTGGATATTTGCTTCTGTTTGTTCCAGGCTTCCTCTGTGAGAGCAGTGAGTGCCTTTAATTCTTTGGTTAGCTAGTGTTTTTTTCTTTTATTTGTATAGTCTTACAATTATTGAAAAGAGCTTGTCTTGAATTTGTAAGAGGGTATTGGTTAGGTATTTTAAGCATGGGAAAGCCAGCTATAGTGGAAAGGTGGGGTGTCAAAGCAGAATTTTTTTATAATTTGATCTAAATGAAAATTATTTAGATGAAAGTTTTAATGCTATGTTATGTAATTCAAAGGAGATGGGGCAGTAACCACTAAAGTTGCACAGGTAAATTAGAATAGCAGAAATGTTATTAGGACATTTAGTTAGTAGATCTAAAAGAAAGTGGTAAACTGATTTAGTGTTGAAGTGAGATGACATTTGACCAAATATAATTATATCAAGATCAGTCATGTAATCTATGATGTCATTTTTTTGAGTAGATATTTTAGATCAATGTCTGAGGTTGCATAGTCTAAGAAATTATTTGTATGTTTAGATGAATTTTGTAAAGCAGTATGGTACCCCACACAGTTCATGTTACCTGATCTCACATCAAAGATGCCATAATACTCTTTGAAAAAATTCTGTATCTTATGGTACTCATAACTGAGCCAGGGTTTGGTAATTATAAGTTATGGGAGTTATTGTTGATGAACACTGGTGTGTAAATGTGCCTTATCTGTCAAGCACTCCCAGGATTATACTTCAGGTAAATAGTGTAGCTTAGAGCTACAGTTAGGAGTCTGAAAAAAAGAATTTCAAGCTCAGTTTTCAGATGCAAACAAGCAAGAAAATTCCACTCAGTTTATTTTTTTTCATATTACAAATTAGTTATATTTCCCTTTAATCAAAGTGCCACAAAGAAAGTTATTTTCATCTTACTCTCCTGATTTTCTGTCAGTATTTGATTTTGCATTTCCTGTAAAAGTACACACTTTCTCCTGGTATTTCATTACAGCATGTTTGACTGGTATACAGTGGTTAGTTTGAGAGAGGTCAGCAAGATGGGGGAGGGAAGATTATCATCAAAAAACCCTAATTCTAACTGTAGTATTAAAAACTGTGAACGTAACACATACCAGCTCAGCCCAAGTAACACCTATTAATCACGTTGGTCAGATATCTCACACTTGAACACTGAACTACAGTTACTTTGAAAAGAGCAACTCAGTTACATTTCCAAGTCTGTTATTCATACATCCCTTTAAATGCTGCATCATAGATGAACAGTAACACAAATCAAAGGAAGCAAAGTAGTGAAAAATACAGGTTGATGCTAACAATCAAAAGTACACAATCACAGTACTGATGGGGAGAGAGAACCACAAAAAATGATCCTCTGATCACTTTGTCTCTCTAAAAGGACATCAAGGAGGTGAAAACACTGAGTGTAAAACAAAATCATGTAGCATGGTAGACCCCTTTCAGACCATTTTGGGCAATAACAAATCAGAAAATAATAATACATAGTTACATAGATACAGAGATATTAGTAATGCAGGAAAGTTCAAGACATGCTAAAAAACATTTCTTCTGTCTTGGGGTATGAGTCTTATTTAAGGATGCTTATTATATGCACACCGTTGCATATACCATGCATCTTTATAGGAGAACTGCATATGCAGAGTGCTGCCTACGGTAATAGCTAACACATGCCGCATCCAAATAAGCTTAATACTGTACAGCTGCAGATCTGAGTTATATTTTTCCCACCTTAGACTGACCACAAAGCCACAATATACTCCAACCACTACTAACTCAAACTTGTCTTCAATTTTACACACACAATATTTTCCAGAGAGGAGGTAGATAAATCTGCAGTACCAGCTCCCTTGCACTATTTGAATGGTAACAGAGGTCATACACCTGTAAACATGCACAACCTTAAGCTAAATTTTAATAATACAAGTCTTTATTTAGAATCAATAAAACAATTACACTTGAAAAGTAAATATTTGGACAGAAATATTCATGCACAAGGAAGTTAAATTAACACCTTTAAACAGATATGTTATACAGCAAACACTGTAAGCTAAACTAACATTTAATTGGTTAACTTAAAATATACTGTGTAATCACTGCTGCTAGCTTTCAATATCAAAATATATTTTAGCTTTCAATATCAAAATATATTTTTCAGAGTCTGTATACTCAACATAATACATTTGAACTCTGTCCGGTAATGCATGCTCCAAAAGAAAAAAAAATCCAGAAACTGACTCTCCAAAAGGCAAAGCAGTAACTGATTTGAAGTAAGAATTTCTCTCTCTCTCTCTCTTATGAGACCCAGGCAAGATTTCCAGTGGCTCCAGTAAGACATTTACAAAGTGCTTTCTTGTTTCTTCAGTTATAGAGTTATGGGGGGGTTCCAAAAAGCCTTTGTCTTAATATTACATTACATCTTCAAAGCATCATTAGGCTTTAAGCCCAGCAGAAAATTGCACAGTCAAGAAACAGAGAGAGTGTCATTTGTGAACTACAATACATATGAATCTATGTATAATTTCACACACCTTTTTTAAACACTTTGGTTCATAGGTTTATACTTGGCTAATGGTCTCTAGGGCCCTTATAAGCCTAGCAGTGCAACCCCAATGTGATCCACAAATTTGATTTATATTTGATTTTTAGGGGGTGATTTACTGACAGATCTCTGTCCATCAGAAACATAGGCAATAGACCAAAGGTGAATTTCCAATTACTCATCGATTGATCCAAGTTGCACTTAAATAGGGCTTGGGAGGAACTCTGCTTCACATGTATGGGAAGCTTGTTTCAGAAAATGGGAATTCTCTGTTAAACATCTGTCTCTCCAACATGTCCTATCTATGTGGCAAGCAAAATTTTGGTCTTTCATTGTAGTAGCTGTCATGCTGTTTGTTTAGTGGATGTGCAAAAGGTTCATCAAAGCAGAGTCCAGGGATGCCTTGTATGCCAAGTTACGGTCACAACTCAGAATTCTGTATGTTAGTGAGTAAAGTGACAGAGCTATGAGGCAATTAGGATAGGACATTGTGTTTACTTCCTGTATTCTTTTTGTAAAGAACCTTTGTAGACGTTCCAGTTGCTGCACATGTCTGGTCAGGTACATACCAAAGAGGGCATTATACTCTATGACGGGTCTGTTGAGGGTTGAGTATAGTGGTATGATGACCTCTCTGGACCTAGATGCCATGCCCTTGCTTATAATTTGAGCAACATGGAAGGATTTATTTACAACCTTGGATACATGTTAGTCGAATGCTAGGTTACTATCTACATGTGTTCCCAGATCCCTGACTACTGAATAAACCTTTAAGTGTATTTTATTGATGAAATAGTTACCAGGGGTGCAAAACTTCCCAAAAGGCACTATAACACATTCCTTGGTGTTGAGTTTTAAGCCACGGCTTTGGCACCAAGCATTTGTCTGTATTACACCTTCCTGAAGGCCTTGGGTGTGATTCTATGACTGCTCCTAGTTTGTAATCATCTGCAGACTTGGTTAGCCATAAACCTTTGACATTGACATTGACATCCGAGAAGTATATGCCAAAGAGGAGTGAGCCTAACACAAAGCTCTGGGGAACTTCACTGGTGACCAGTCTCTTTGTGGAGGTGGCCTCACTGATGGATTTATACCTAGTTCCATAAATTTGTTGACAATGCCAGAGGGTATTGTATCACATGCCTTAGCCAGATCTATGTAGCCAATATGCACCATTTTCCCTTCACCCAAGCCTTATTAACCTCTTCAAAGAAGTCCACCAGATTAATTAAGGATGACCTCCATTTGACAAAGCCAAACTTGGATGGATCCGGTGTCTAGAGGTCTTTTATGTCCTTGCTGATAATTTCCATGGTAATTCTTTCCATGGCTTTGCAAATGAGACTAGTTAAACTAATGGGTCTGTAGTTTCCAGACTCTGTTAAAGGTCCTCCCTTATGAAGAGGGATGACACTCACAGTCCTCTGTTCATGTGGCACAAAGTCTGTTTTAAGACTATAGTTAAATAATGACTCCATGGGTCCTGATAAGCCATATTTTAGACTATTCAGGAGGCATCCTGTAATGTTATTGGGGCCCATTGAGGCCATGTTCTTGGCTTTAGTGAGTTTAGTCTGTACATGCTCCGTAGTTTTAGCTGGCGGTGGTTATGTTCAAAAGTATTTTTTGTTTGGTGGGATGGTTTGGGGGGAGAGGGGGTAAAATTGGGTTTAGTGAACGTGGCACCATTAGCCACCAGTTCAGCATATTACTATGTGCTGCCCTTGAGGTTTTTGACATAGCTGTAGAAGGTCTTATGGTTACCTTTCACCTGGCAGGCTATTTTAACCACAATGTTGGCTTTGTATGGCCTAATTAGCCCAATTATTTACCTATTTACTTTGATGAGAGAGTTTTTTATCGTAATGAGAATTACCCTTCTTGATTTTTGCCATAACTTTTTTCCTTTTGTTGTATATCCTATTTAATTTGGGATGCCATCAGGGCAGTTTGTTTCTGTGTCTAGGTTTACTTCTGGTAGGTACAGCAGACTCTAGAGACTTCTTGAGATCTATTCAGAATAGGGTAGTATGTTCTCAGGGTTTAGAAGGGCATTGAATTTTGACAAACCATCACATAATAACAGGTAATTTGCCTTGGAATAGTTCATAACTGTTACTTTTTTAATGGGATTATGGAGTTCATTTTGATTTGAAAGGAGACAGCCTTATGGTCGGACCTTACCAGGGAGGACTAGACATTGGGGGGTTGCAGCATTCTCCCATATTTGTGAGCATGAGGTCCAGTATTTTGGAGACTCTAGTGGGTATATTCACCATTTGGTCAAGGGTGTTTTATATTTATGGTGCAATCACCATCTTTTAAAAGAGATTAATATTTGTAAAAGAACAACAGTTTTGGTTTTATAACTGCAGTTTCTAAAGTTTTTGAAGTCAAAATGGATATTCAACACAAACTGCATGTACCTTAGTGGGTTTTCAGGTGCTTGTCACTTTAAGGTAACAAGATGGGTGGAGATAAGGTTATATAAGGACAAGAATGGTGTATACAGTTATTCTGATGAATTCCCATCAACAGAGATGAATGCACTCAAGTTTTCAATGAGATTTATTTTTACAAACTTTCTTGGTTAAAAAAATGGTGTTTTTATCATCCCTGGAATAAAATGAAGTAACTGGAGAGGCTTCTGTCACTTGCTTCTTTGATTTGGTGTTTTGGTTTTGCTGTTTGTGGCGTCTTTGGTTCCTGGTTGATTGTAACACAATGCCTTCATCATCAGGTACCGGTTGAGGCTCAATTACTAGTGATTCTCCTAGTCAAGGAGAGTTTACTGCATCACTGGGTGAACTAACACACTTGGTGCTATAATTAACTCAACAAATGAGTGAATTCTCCACTCAAAGGAGTATTTTCTGCAACATTTCAAATGGAAGCGGTGAAAGTGGTATTACTCCATCATAGTGATTCCCCCCACTTGCTTCGATTTAGTGGAACTGGTGAAATGAACCAGAGAGCTACAGTGGTTTTAAACTCTAATGTAGAAAGGAACATTGAGCAACCATGGCCATGTTTGAATGATTGGTTCAATGAAAAAATAGAGCTGGGGCTGAGTAACACTACTGAAGTTGTTCATGGTGAGACTTTAGATGGTCAATTAAGGAAAGCTGAGCTTAAAATTACAAAATTTAGTAAGTTGCTGGTAGAGAATTCCTACCTCAAGGAATGCATATGAGTCTTGAGGGTGCCTAAATGATTAAGATGTTGGAAATATCCCATTGGACTGGTACCTGGTTCTCTTTAACACAAGGAATTATTGAGACTGTTTGATCGCCATGGCTGTGAATTCATGGTGGGTCTCATTAAGCATAATGTAAAAGAAATGGACAAACTTATGGAAGAAATGAATGCATTGGACAATAGTATTATTAGTGATCTTTTATTTGGAACTAAATAAAATGTTTATGTTAACATTTTTGACAAACTGGATAGATTGATGGTAAACATTAAAAACAAAAAAGAAAAGAACTTGGGTAGGGACAAAATTGAATATGAAAGGGGCCATGCTTAACCACCTCCATACTGGAACAGACAGGGGCAACCTATACAAGAACCTAATCACACTACGGAGGTTGACAATAATATGGCTGCAGGTTTAGTTAGTGAAGACATCCCTTTAGACCCCCCCACCCCCAAAAGGTCCAAGAGGATAAGGAACAGGAATTTTCAGAGAAGGGAAGATTATTATGAGAGGGGGCAACAAAGGAGGGCAACTTGGAACTTGAATCATGCACAGTACAAAGGAGGATGGGGAGAGGACCACAGTACAGGAGTTAGTCAACATTTCTATTATTAAGAATGATAGTAACGATTTTAAACTTTTTAACTACAGTGATGTCGAAGTTAACAACAAATGATCCAACCTGTTTGAAACAGGACAAACTTTTGTTCCTGGTATAAAAGCCAAACTTGATGATGTTTTGATTGACCTTAAATTATTTCCCAGGAAGTTGAATTTATGCTTATTTATTTATTATTTATTTTGACATTTGTTAACTGGGTATTTCTGACTGAGCAAGAGCCCATTTTCAGCAGAGGCCCAGGAGGGAAAAGCCCCATACAAAGACAGATTACAAATTACAACTAGTGGATAGCAGTATTTCCAAGACATTTTTAACAAACATGACATTTTTAAATACATGATTGACACACTTCTAGTTAGATTAAGTACATGTCAAATAACATGTAGATTGTGGTGCAAGCATAATTGTTACATCAGTAGGAAGAAGAGAGGAAGCTAGTAGCAGTTAAAGGTGGTTACAAGAAAGACATAGCAGGAAGAGAAATGGTAAGGTCAAGTGCAGGTGAGCAAGGAGAGGAATACGTTGAGAAGAGTTTAGACAGGTAGTACAGAAGGGAAAGTTAGTGAAAAGAAATGAGAGTGAGAATAAATGGAAAATAAGTACAGTAAATGAGTTAATTAGGGTCTTGGCATGTACAGCTCTGGGATTTTAATAGGGTTTCAGTTAATGCTTTTTTGAAGCTTTATGTGTGAAGAAGATTTCTAATGTTCAGTGGGAGTTTATTCCATGCTAGGGCAACCGAGTAGCTATATAAGTTTTGCCCTATCATTCTTCTTGGCTTACGGATTGCTAGGATAAAAACTGAACAGAGCTTCATAGAGAGCAGGTGGGGGTGTACAGGGATATAATTGAGGAGATGGTGTGGCAAGAGATGGGTTTGTTTAGGATGGAGTGAATAATGGACATTTGGGGGAGTAAGAGTTGATGGTGGAATTCTAGCCATTTTAAAGTTAGTAAGGAGTGCCAGTGGTGCGAGTTGTAAGGTTGATTTGCAGTGAATCTGGTAATTTTGTTGTAAGTGAGTCTGAGCTTGGTCTTTAGAGAAGATTGTATGTTGGTCAGGATAGGTGAGGCATACAGAAGGCAAAGAAAGTGTAGAGCAATTTGTGAGGTATTATTTATTTCTATAGAGCAGTCCTAGTTTTTAATGTGTCTTTTTAATACAGTTTAATATGTGCAGATCAAATTTAACTTGATCATCAATGATTGCACCCAAAAGTTTAGTGACAATGTCGTTTTGTGATGAGATGGTAAATGATGATTTATGATGAAAAAGGGACTTTGAGAGAAATAGAATAACTTTTTTTTTTGTTTTTTTTTTTTTTTGTTTGTTTTTTTTTAGGATTAAGTATGATTTGGTTGTTAGTAAGCTAATTTTCAACAGAAAGAAAGAGGTTTTAAGTGAGTGAGTGGAGGTCAGAGGTGGAGATGATAGTAGAGTCATCAGCATATGTGGACTGAGTGCAGGAAGTGTGAAGACAGTTAGTGAAAATGTTAAATAGTAGTGGTCCAAGAATGGATCTTTGTGGTACTCCAGTACTGACAGGGAGAAAGGGGGAGTTGGAAGAGAGCCATTTGACAGAGTGCTGCATGTTTGTGAGGTACCTAGAGAACCATGAGAGAGAAAGGTTAGATATATTAAGGTCAGACAGTTTGGTAAGGAACTTAGGGTGGCAGATCATGTCAAAGACTTTGGAGAGATCTAGGAATAGGCAGGAAACTAGTTTATTACTGTCTTTAGCATGTGTGATAGTTTGGGTGAAAGAAATTAGAGTGGTTGTAGTACTATGGTTAGGGTGGAAACCATGTTGGGTGGGTATGAGAAGGTTTTCCTGCAGGAGATAGTCCAGGAGCTGCTTATGAATGCATTTTTCTAGTAACTTAGAGAGGGAAGCTAGAATGGCTATGGGGCGGTAGTTTCAGAGGTCAGTGGTGTGTCCTCCCTTGTCAATAGGAATGGTATAAAATTGTTTCCAGATAGAGGGGATAAAAGATTCTTGGACTGAAAGATTAATTAGGATTGAAACTGGGTAAGCTAAAGAGCTAGCGGCATGTATTAGGAAGTAGGGTGGAAGGTTATCCACTGAGTGCGAGCGTGGCTTAAGTTTACTCAGAACAGTTTTTATGTAGGTAGTGGGGACTGGATAGAATGAAAAGGTAGTTGTATTAGTTGAGGGGGGGGAATGGGGGTTAGTGGTGTTACTATTTAGGGTTAATTTGGTGATGGACTAAATAAAGTAGGAGTTAAACATGGTGGTGGTTTCCAGAGCAGGGTTGTTAGGATGAGGGTTGGGAGAGCTAAGATTGCCTGGATAGAGAGTTTTATTTATGCTATTCCAATTTTTTTGTGATTCCTGTGGTGGCTTGTTTGGGATTTTTGGTAGAACTTTTTCTTGTCATTGGTGATCTGCTATTTGGTGAGGTTATGGAGTTGTTTGCAATTTAAGAGGTAAGTCTAGGATTTGAATTTTAACCAGCTTTTCTGAACCTTGTCTCTGTCATGCATTAGAGAGGGAGTGGACATTGATAGCCATGGTGCAGGGTGGGATTTTATACTAATTTTTCTAGGGGGAGCCAGGGAAGTTGAGAATATCTAAAAATATAGTGTTGAATTTGTGAACAGCATCTTCAAGGGGTAAGGGGAGAAGGGAAGACCAATTTATGGAGGAGAGAGCATCATTAAATACCACCGGGTTGAAGTTGGATAGAGTATGTTGGTCTTTGTGTGATTTGCAGTGTTGTAGGGCATATCTTTGAATGCAAATAGGGGAGTGGTCACTTAAAGAATCCGGTAGCATTTAGGGGAGTGGTCACTTAAAGAATCTGGTAGCATTTTGAGGTTGTGGTAAAGGCTGGGACTAGAGACTAGGATCCAGTCCAGGATTGTGCCACAGTTGGTTGACTTACTTAGTGGGTTGGCGTTGTAATAAGTTTAATGAAGCCATGCAGACTGATAGCGGAATTCAGGGAATCAGGGATGAGGGTTTGCCAATCAGTGTTGACATCACCAAGTATTATAGTTTCATTAGGTATGGAGTGAGTTAAGCAGAAGAAAATGTGTTCAAGTACAGGAATATTATTGCCTGGGAAATATAGATTGTAGCAACTGTTAGGTTTTTGTGGCTAAGTCTGCAGTTGACTGGTAGGACCTCTGGCTGAAAGTTGGGTAGGGAGATGTTGACAGGGGATATGTTAAGTTGGTCAGTATAAAGTATGGCTACACCTCATCCTTTTTTGGGTGCCCTGTCTAGGTGGAAGATGTTGTATCCAGGAAGAATAACTTTGTTGTAAGAGTTGTGGAGTTTAAACTATGTTTCAATTAGAGTTATTATTTCAGTGGAATGATGAGAAATCGATGAGTGGAATTCACTGACTTTATTAAGAATGCTGTTGGGAGGTAAGCTACAAAGGAATATGGAGATTACTTATTAAGAATACTTAAGACTGGGTAGAAGAGGGAGGATTTGATTGTGGGATATATGTTGAAGAAGTGTGGAGTACTACCTAGAGATGAGATGGGAAGTTAGTTAGGAAATGGATAAGTGATGTTTGTGAGTGGGTGTGAAGGGGAGGAGAGATGTGTGAGGTATGTGGTAAAGAGTGCGTGGGGTAATAGGTCATTAAGAGAAGGTAAGGAGGGGGAGTGGCTAGAGGGGTAGAGAGATTTTATTGGAGGTTTACTACAGGAATGGGTGATAAGATGGTTAAAGTACAAATTTAGAGTATTTGGGGTGGTTGGGAATGGAAGTAAGGTAGGGGAGCAGAGTGAGCCCAAGCAAAGTGAGGGTGAATGGAGTGGGTTGGACCAGGTCGAGTAGGGTGCCAGAAACAATCAATCAGGTAGGTTACCAAGAAGTTAGTAAAAAAAAAAAAAAAAAAAAAAAAAAGACTACAGGGAAATCCCTTAAGAAATTATATTTTCCTAACATTAATTTCAGTACCTCAAGTTTATCTAGATCAAGCACTTTTAATCAACCCCTCATCACGCTGTGTGTTTACTTGACATTAGAAAAATTTACAAGATAACAACAAGTATTAGAGGTCAAATCTTACGAAGGAAGAACTTTTACTAGATCACATTATCAAGGATAGACAAATTAGGTTAAAGAAACCAGACAAAGGTGGCAGCATAGTGGTTATGAATTCTAATGACTATATTGATAAAATCTTTACCATTTTATACACTGACTCATAAAAAGAGGTGTCTGTCAGTCAGAGGAATATGGCATATCATAAGATAGATGTTTTGTTACAAGATGTTTTGACGCAGAGTCAGATTACAAAACATGAATGTGACTTTTTGAATCTAGATACACTAAGTAATCAGGTCACTCCAAGGCAAGGCAAGTACAAATATGACTCAGTCATTGTCCATGCTGGTGTGAATGACCTGAGACGTACCTCCCTGGACTACATGAAAAGAGACATAAAGGAGCTCTCTGAGCATGTAGCCCAGGCTGGTATGACACTGACCTGGAGTAGCATCTTACCCTCACCAAGAATGATGCCACAATATGAAGACAAGATGATCAATTTCAACAACTGGCTTAAGTATTGGTGTCATTCAAAGGGGATCCAATGCCTGTCAGCCTGGGATGATATGCTCGACAAGCCATGATGCTTCGCTAGGGACGGCTAGCACCTGTCACCCCTGGGCTTTCGGATATTGGCAAAGGCTCTTGCTACCCCCATAGTGCCTTTTTTAGGCAAGGCTCAAAAGACAAACCCACCTCCATAGGTATCACAAGGGATAAGAAACTAAGAGTAATGCTACTCAACGCCAGAAGTCTAAACCTCAAGATGCACGCACTCAAATCTCTCCTTAGCATGGAGAACATTGATATCTGTGCAGTAACAGAAACCTGGTTCAGGGCTCCCAAGAGCACCCAAGCACTACCAGGTTATACCTCATACCATGCTTTTTGGCCCCAAAACCTGGACCGAACCACAAAAGGAGGGGGAGTATCGATATTCATCAAAGATACCCACACCTCCAGGTTGGTGGCAAAGCACGAAGCATCAGAGACTATCCATGTGCAACTAACAGTGGGTAAAACTGCTTTCCAGTTTATAGCCTGCTACAGACCACCCTCCCAAACCCAGGAACCCCACTCGGCCTTTCTGAGAACACTGGAAAATATGAAGGTCTCTCCAAACACCATTATATTGGGCGACTTCAACTACCCAAACATAGACTGGGAGCATTACTCTAGCTCCAACACCCTAACCCAAAGGTTCCTAGAATTTATAAACTCAAATGCTATGGAACAACTTGTTACCATTCCCACAAGAGGGAAAACATACTGGACCTGATCATCACCAACATGGGGACTCTATGCTCCAGGCCAGAAGTGTCCCTCACTGGTAAGATCAGACCATAAACTAATCTCACTGGATATTCACATCCCGACCCCACCCCTGCCCAGAAAACCACAGTGAAAAACTTCTAAAGCAAATTTCACACTCCTCAAAACCGAGGTGGAATCCTTTCAAAGCCCCGGCCTGTGGAAAATACGGCCCAGACCGCAGAATCCTTTATAAACGCATTCTATGAACACCTTCAGGAATGCATGGATCATGCGATCCCAAATAAAACCAAGACCCAATCCTCCAAAGGCAGACGTCCTGTCTGGTGGACCCCAGCCATAAACAAACTATACAATAGAAGGAGGAAGCTACTAAATGATAGAGCAAAATCCCAAAAAGGGAAGGCATCACTGATCAGTATTAGCAAAAACTACGGGCACTCATAAAATTGTCTAAGGCCAGCTTCGAGAGAAAAATTGCACAGGACACTAAGGATAATCACAAGGCTTTCTTTAGTTATGCTAGGAACCTGGGTGGTAATTCCAGATATGCTCAGAATTAGTCCAAAATGACAAAAATACACTGAACCCACAGACATTGCCAACATCCTAGCTGACAGGTTCAGCGCAAACTCCCCACCAAAAGGGCAAATATCTATCTCAGCACAGTGCTGCCCCCCTGACATCCCAGATGCTCAGGTAAGAGCCGTCTCCAAAGCAAAAACACAGCATCAATGGGACCAGACGGTGTCCCGGCTGGCCCCTACATGAACTCCAAGAAGAGCTAAACCCAAACATAAAACTACTGTTCAATCTCAGCCTTACTACAGGATATGTGCTCAAAGAGTGGCGTACAGCAACAGTGGTCCCTCTCCATAAAGGTGGTGCCTCAACGGATCCTGGAAACTATCTCCCCATAAGCCTGACTAGCTTGGTCTGCAAAGCTATGGAAAGGATCATCATGGACCTCATAAAATAAAGATATTGGGGACCTACAGACACTGGATCCTACCCAGTTCAGCTTTGTTAAGGGCAGATCCTGCCTCTTAAACCTGGTTGATTTCTTTGAAACAGTCACCAAGGCCATCAACGAGGGTAAGGTGGTCCACACAGCCTACCTGGACCTCGCAAAAGCCTTCGATACAATACCCCACTTGGGCATTATAGATAAGCTCACCAGCTTAAATATAAACCCCTATGGCACTAGATGGATTGCAAACTGGCTCAAGGACAGAACCCACATGGTTAGAATTGCTGGAGCCATGTCAGACTCCAAACCAGTTACAAGAGGTGTCCCACAAGGCTCAGTCCTGGGACCTCTCGTTCGGTATATATTTCTCGGAGGTACAGGCCAACACGGAAGGACTGTGGCTGACCAAGTTCGCAGATGACTGCAAACTGGGCGCCATAATTGACTCTCCAGCCGACACAAGCATCCTCCAAAAGGGCCTCATAGAAACAGACAACTGGTGCCAGAGCCATGGCCTCAAGCTAAATGCCAAAAAGTGTATAGTCATCCCTTTGGCAAAAACAAAGTGCCCACAAATTACCACATAGGTGGTAATCCATTAAGTACAGAAGAAGTAATTAGGGACCCTGGGACCCAAGTTGATAGCAATCTCTCATTTGACAACCACGTGGCCAAAGTGGTTAGAAAAACATTTTATATAGCCCACCTAATCATGAAGGGATTCACATCTAGATCAGGGAGGTCATCGTGCCTCTTTACTCATCCCTCATCAGGCCCATAATTGAGTACAATGCCCCTTTTGGGATGTACCTTACCAGACACCTGCAGCAACTGGAAAGACCCCAAAAGTACCTCACCAAGAGGATCAAAGGGCTCAAACAGATGCCATATTGCCCGGTTAAGAAACTCCAGCTCTACTCAGTGGCATACCGCCTGTTCAGAGGTGATCTGTGCCTGACGATAAAGCCATGTCCAACCCGAATTAATAGACATGCTGCACCTCAGAAAATCCAAATCCCATTGAGCTACGCTAAAGTGACTTGAACCTCAGCACTGAAATAAATAGGACATGCTGGAGGGACAGATTCATAACCCAGAGGCTCCCTTCACTCTGGAATAAAATCCCAGTCCAGGTTAGGCAGAGTCCTCATTGACTCTCTTCAAGAGGAATCTTGATGAGTGGATGGGAGATCGTAGGTTTACCATTTTATACACTGACTCATAAAAAGAGGTGTCTGTCAGTCAGAGGAATTTGATTATCATAAGATAGATGTTTTGTTACAAGCCAAATGCATTCTGGCTAGGCTTATAAATGCCCTAGGGCAGATAGCCTAGTATGAACCTATGAACCTCTGAACCTAAGAACCCCCTCTATTTTGGAATTCCTAACATACAGAAGGATTTGTATGATCCACCTGTTTATCCAAAAGTTGATGCCAAATCCTCCAAAACAAGTTACTTGGCCAAATTTATAGATGCGAGAATTTACCTCAGTATTATTATGTAAGTGCACCTCTTTCATACTGTGTCTGATTCTTTAAGGATTACGTGGTTGTCAGTAAGCATGTGACAACTGCTATATAGTCTCAAGATGCCCATATCCACCAAGCTGGCTATAGAGACATCAGGAAATTGCATATCCATACTGTCCACTCCTTTGTTTTGTGATCTACCAGGGTTTGGTGTATTGTGGTTAGAAGGCTATTAAGGGTGCTTTGTTGGTGCAGACTAAGGGTGCTTTACTAGGTTAGATTATGCTAAACAATACTAAATTCTACTAACTTTAATGTTTACAAAATAATGAATTCTACTAAATTTGTGGGAGTGCCACTTGACACCTAACTAGCTGCGCTTGTTGGCTCACAAGGTATTTGCACTGCTTTATACGATACAGTTTTATGGGTCATTCTACACAGAAAATTTGCTTTCTAGGTGTTTGCTACTGTACAGGGCACTTCTAATCCATGCAAGTGTGCAAAATTTACAGCAGCACAGAAAAAAACAAAAAAATATAATGTGCCCTCTGACAAAAAAATGACTACACCATGAGTCCTTTTGTGCATTTCCCAACTCATATAGACCAGGCAAACACCTCCTGCCACAAGATGAATAAACTCAATCCTCCTAATTTGAAAATATAGCATTAGAGACCCACAAGTACACTGTACCACAAACCAGTTAAAAAGCAAGCTGAAAATCCCTTACTGAGGGCAATTTCAAGACAGTAACAGTGAGAGGAAAAGCAATTTTTTTTTTTTTTTACAAAATTCAATGAATGCACACATAAAAGCAGGAAACAGTAGCAAGCACTCAAAATAACTGAAGGATAATTTAGCAATCTAAGGTACTTAACTTTGCCTGGATGCCACTAGTTACAAATAAAACACCAGTGGAATGCAGGCTAAGACTCCAAGCTTTGCTGAGCTCCAGAAAAATGAGCAGTAGACAATATGCAGTAAAGCAGGTTTACTCAAGAGTAATACTGGTTTGCTGGATGGGCACTCAGTATTATAGATCTATGGGAAACAATCAGTGGGAAGAGCACATAAATAGCTTATACAACAGTCAAAAGCAATAAAAGAGAGGAGGAAGGGACTTTGGAAATCAGACTATAATTAGGGGTGGAGGGTAGAGACATAGCCTTATAAAACAGCAACAGTAGAAGGGTGGGAGAGTTGGGAAAAAGCTACAGAGGCATTCAATCAAGTAAAGGCAATATTGCAGATCTTTCATAAACTTTAGCCTAATGTGTTAGTGGGGGATGGAGCTGACACGGAATTCAAGCAGGTAAAAGATAAGCAAAATGAAGCAGAGATAATTCTCTCACTAGTGGACTTCTGCTAAAGTTTAAGGCACCAGACTATGCAGGAATGTACCAGTAACACTGTTTATGGAAAAATGCAGCAATAAATGATTAAGCCACGAATGATCATTTTTATTTAGTAAAAAGACCTATGCTATGTACGCAGTTTGGGTTTGTGAAAGGTAGATCATGCCTGCTCAACCTGATAGACTTCTTCGAGTCTGTCACCACTGTGGATGAGGGCAAGGTAGTTCACACAGCCTACCTAGATCTTGCCAAGGCCTTCGACACCATTCCTCACTCAGGAATCATAGATAGACTCACTAAACTAGGCATAAACCCCTATGTCATAAGATGGTTTGCTATCTGGCTCACTGATAGAACCCACACTGTGAAAGTAGCAGACTCCAAATCTGACTACTGACCAGTTACAAGTGGTGTCCTACAGGCATCAGTCCTAGGTCCTCTCCTGTTTGGCATCTACTTCTCTGAAGTTCAAGCCAACACAAAGGGACTCTGGCTGACAAAGTTCGCAGATGATTGCAAACTGGGAGCCATTATTGATTCTCCAACTGATGTAGACAATCTACAAAAAGGCCACACTGACACCAATGACTGATGCCAGAACCATGCCAAAAGGTCCATTGTCATTCCCTTTGGTGAAAATTCGGTGCCTATGAACTACTTCATAGGCGGTAGTCCACTAACCACCAAAGGTGTGAAAAGAGACCCGGGGACACAGGTTGACAGCAACCTCTCCTTTGATAACCACATTGCTACTGTAGTCAGAAAGTCCTTCTATGTGGCACATCTTATTACAAAAGGTTTCTCATTCAGGAAGAAAGAGGTCATAATCCCTCTCTACTCATCCCTCATTATACTTATTGTAGAATACAATGCCCCATTTGGTATGTACCTCACTAGACACCTACAACAACTGGAAAGGCCACAAAAATACCTCACGAAGAAGCTCTTAGGCCTTAGACACATGCCCTATACGGACAGACTCAAAATACTCTGTCTCTTATCGCCTACTTAGAGGTGATCTCTGCTTGACCTACAAAGCCATGTCTGACCCAGATCTGCTAGATATGCTACACCTAAAGAAATCCCAATCCCTCCATGCCACATGCTCCAGGGACCTAAACCTCATTGCCACAATAAACAGAACATGCTGGAGGGATAGGTTCCTAACCCAGGGACTTCCCATACTCTGGAACAAACTTCCCATTCATGTCAAGCAGAGCACTTCACTGGCCCTCTTTAAGAAAAATCTTGACGAGTGGATGGGCAATAAGAAGTTCACCCTGGGGATCACAACAGTGGCCTTGCTTGGCAGGGGCACTGGGAGCTAACTTTGGGCAGCATGATGCCAGGGAATCTTCTTGGGCTAGGCTTATATAGGCTCCAGGGTCATTAACCTAGTACACACCTATGAACCTATGAATCTATAAAATTTTCTCTAAGGCTAAAATGTAAATGAAACAGTGATGGTACCATGTTGCTCTACTAAAGTCATCTAAACATGCAAATAATCTCTCAAGCTAATGTACCTCAGACTCTGGCCCAAAATGGCTATTCAAAAATAAAACTTTTTATCAAATGAAACTCTGTCTACATAACCACTGCTTACCTGCCACAACATTGCATCTGTACCATCTAAATACAAATTATCTAATAATTCTTGGTGACTTTAATTTAATCCTACTAAGGCCCCATACAAATGACAAAAGAAAGACAATTGCAGTGCAGCTTTTATATTTTAAAAAGCTGCTTAAGTCATTACAGATTTGTTGCTGCTTAGTTCTTTTTCATGCATTATCCATCTGAAAAAGTAACGTTTTCTAAGCTTGTTACAGCTTTTTCACAACTTCCACCCTCAATTAAGTCCAAGTGAGCTTTGTTGAACCTTCAAGAAATGAAGCTTGGGAGGGACATAAGAGAATCTATTCCAAAAATGACACCACCCGTTTCCTTCTCTAGAATGGACACATTTGCTTTCATTATTCACTTTACTCCTATGTTGAGTGATCATATGATAAGCCTGCATTCCCAAACTCCATCCAAGAAGCACGATATTCTGCCCTCTGTTTCTGTGTAACCACATTATTAATTTTGATCTGTCACTGCTTTTAAGGTTCTTAGCATACATACAAGGTTGGAGCTTTTGGGAACCTCTCACTATTTCCAAGCATTCCTTACCTACAGCTGCATACAATTCTTTCATTGTTAAAGTCTATGCCTAATGCATACTACTGGATGAAAAGATCAGGATGAGTACAACCCACAGCATGTGGGTTGAAGTGTCCACCTGCATGATAAACTCCTCACTATAATCAGGACTAGCTACTACAAGGGACCTATTAATAGCATCCTTGTATTTTCAGAATGTCAGCTTACAAGCTATCATCCAGATAACTTTATCAGGTATAATCTTTTGGGGAACTCCAAGAGATGAGTCGTGATGGTATTGTAATGAGAGACATGTGCTCTGTAATATCCTGATGTCCTGAAAAATGCCTTTTCCTACCCTTTGGTAAGTGGACTAGGCCGTTACTAAAAAGCCTCCACTTTGGCAGAATGCGGATGACCAAGGTAAAGTACTTCTATCATTCCTGCCTTTCATTTGTTTGCCTTAATAATTAACTTTTTATAGTCATTTTTTTAAATTTATTAACATCTTTTTGACATATTGCACATTCCTGTCAATGCCAACTAAACATAGCAATATCATCTATGTAGGCTAGAACATAGTTTCCATTTCCTCCTAAGATGCAAGCTACCAACTTCTGGAAATTTCTGGAACATTTTTATTCCCAAAAGGAATTTTGGGGAATTGAAACAATCCAAATGAGGCGACAAATGCTGACCACTATTTGCTGAGGACATTAAGAATACCTGCTGGTAACCCTTAGTCAGGGAAATGGTAGTCAGATACTTTACCTAACCTAAATACTCTAAGCTTCATCTATTTTGAGCATGGGGTAGACATCTGTTCCTGTGTAATTGTTTTATTTCATATATTCTCCACAGAACTTAGTGTTTCCATCTTTTTTCTACCATAAGCATTACAGGAGGTAATTATTTGACATTCCAAAACTCATTACTGAGGTTCTGGGACTAGTGAATTCTTGGATTACACCTAGGTTTAACATTTTGTGCAAGTTTCTCCAACATAACTTGCTTGATTTGCTCATACACCCTAAATGGAGCCTGTCTGATTGACCTCAACATGCTAGGTACACACTGGAACAGCAATGAACCAATGAACATTTCCTTAAACTCATATAGCACTGCTTGCATTTCTTGAACCTGTGTAGGGGGTACCTGCTGTGACAGTACTGTGTCATTCACCAAGGTGTCACTTTGAGTATCATTGAGCAGATCTACTAACAAATCTCCTCAGGTTCTTATTGGAACCCACAATCTATACTATATATTGGAGTCTCTCTATCATGGTTGGTTTTAACCATATTGTTTTTCCTTGTAGCTGGTAACACCATTGCCTAATTAAAATCATTTACCTTTCTTACAGCAGTGAATGGTCCTCACATACTGCCTGGAGCATACTCTGACTGACAAGAATAAGCACCTTTACCTTTGGCTATCTGTATAGTCACAGGCTCTTGTAGTCCTGTTATACCAAACTTTGTGCTGCTACTGTGATGCTTATGCTTGGTGCTCATTGTCTCAGGGTACTTAGTAGTATAAGATAAAACCACCACCACCAAAATATACTCCCTACATGTAATGGCTCACTATTGCAGTTCCTGGACTTGTAAGCTTGAGACCTGGGATTTAGGTAAAAAGTACAATATACAGGAGAACAGTGAATGTCAAAAAGTGCTGTTCTTTAAAGCTGTTTTTTTTTTAATTTGCAGAAGGCAAGGCCCTGTGCACTTCCTTACATGGAAAAAGTACCAAATGCTGAAAGCTATGTAGTCAACTGCACATGGTTGACTAGGCAGTTCATCAACAAGTGTGTGAGAAATTTAGGGGTGGGAAATTTGCCCTTACCTCATGTTTGTGTGATTTCTGAGCTAATATATATAATTAGGGTGACTCACAATGTTTTATCCTGTTTTTAGAAGTAAGAAATTGCATTTGCTGAGGCTGTTTCTCAATGTATGGATAGTTACTTGTTGACTTCATTGTTTTCAACCATATGATGTTGAACTTTTGTCAGTTGACTTTGGATGTTTTTCTAATAAGTGGTACAGCCATACATATATATATATATATATATATATATATATATATATATATATATATATATATAGATACACACACATATGAGTCCTAGTTGGTTTACTGAAATTACATTTAATCGAAGTCCAAATAACCAACACCAGTTTGCTGAAACAACAATATTCCGAACACTGACTTTGCCGAAGTTTGTTTCAGCAAAATTATAAATGTGAAGTTGGTAGTGTGAGAAGTACAAGTGTACAGTGTTTATTTATCTTCTCGTTCACCGTACTGGTTCTGTGGCATGGAGGATATAACGGTAATGTTAGCAATGTTGGGTATACATCAAACTACAGTTAAGATTTGGAAATCCACCCTTGTTGTCATTGAAGTGAGATCTCAGAGTTGGTATATATAATTTGCAGGGGGTGTGGGGGGTGCAGGGGTGGCTTGCCCCCCTGAAAAAAATATTAGGATATGTGTGTTTTTTTGTGTTTGTTTTTTAACTGGGTGTATTTTTGGTGTTTTGTGATTTGGCAAATTCAGTGTTCAGAATGCTGTTGTTTCTGCAAACTGGTGTCAGTTATTCAGAGTTTGATTAATACATATATATATATATATATATATATGTGTGTGTGTGTGTGTGTGTGTGTGTGTGTGTGTGTGTGTGTGTGTGTGTGTGTGTGTGTGTGTGTGTGTGTGTGTGTGTGTGTGTGTGTGTGTGTCTTACAGTAACCAAAGTACATTAGGTCCAGTACCTTTTGACAGCCTCAGTTTAGGCCTGCTCCTACTGCCAAGCACTTTCCCTGAGATAGCCACACCACCATTTTCTATGTAGATACTGGTCATCCCACTTGCTCTCTTCCCCAAGTTAAAACTGGTCACCCCCTTGCTATCTTTCTTATGTGAACACTAGTCCCCCCGAACCTTGCTGTTTTGTCGATGTGATTGTCTCTATGCCTGGCTTTATGTAATTGCATGTACAGAAGGTACTTCAACACCTCCAAAAACATAAAGAACCCAGAAACCTTACCAGAAAGATAATTAACAATGATAAGAAAAAAATTCTGTAATAAGGCTCTTGAATTTTTTGGGATGAACAAAATCCTTCGTCCTGGAAGCCTAACAACCCCTAACCCCTACCCTAACAACAGTCCAAAAGAAACTGCCACCCTTATCAACTGTTTCCTCATTGACACTGTCCGCAAACTAATCCAAACTAACCACAACAACAATCCTCCTACCACTTCATCTTTTGTTACTAATATAACCCCCTTTTCTATTGAACCAGTCCCCACATCCTATATCAAATCACTTCTTAAACTTAAACCATGTTCACCCTCTACTGATAACCTACCTCCCCTCTTTCTTAAGCTCTCCGCAGACTCTAAAACCTACCCTATTTCCATACTATAGTAAAACAGATCAGTCCAATAATCTACTGTCCCCGACATCTAGAATTCTTTCTACAACATATCTCTACATAAAGGAGGAAACTCCATTGATCTTTCTAAATTCAGACACATTGCCATTCTTTCCCCACCCTCAGAAATCCTTGAAAAATGCGTATGTACTTAGATTCTCAAATATCTAATCCAGGAACACCTGCTGCTATTCTCCACACAACATAGCTTTTGGCCAAACCACAGTACTGCCAGCACCCTTCTACCTTTCACTCATACTGTTACAGAGTCCAGAGACAAAAAAATAACTGGTACCCTGTCTATTCCTTGACCTCTGAAAAGCTTTGCTATAGTATCTCATTCTAAACTACTAACAAACCTGTCTGATCGCAACCTCTCCACCTCCACTATTTACTGGTTCTCCACCTACCTTGCCAACAGGTTACAGTCTGTCAGGTGGCAAACTCCTTACTCCCCTGTCCTTCTTCTCCAGACAGGTGTCCCCCAAGGCTCTATTCTAGGGCCTCTTCTTTTCAATATCTTTACTAACAACCTCCACTCATCTTGCTGCAGCTCCTCTCTTATACAATACGCTGATGACTCTACTGTCATCTTCATCTCTGATAACATCTCTCACCTTCAGTCAATTACCCAAAACTCATTCTTCACCATCGAAAGATGGCTTACAGAAAACCAACTCATCTTAAATCCAAAAAAAAAAAAGCAAACTCCTTCTTTACTCTCCCACCACAAAACAACCTTCACCGTCTCATTTTTCAGCAACACCACTATCAAAGTTGAATCACACAATAAGGTTCATGGAACCATAATTGATAGTTAACTAAAGTTTGACCTTCACATTCAACAGTATATTAAAAACTCACAACAAAAATTAGGGCTACTCTATAGGAACATAAAATTCCTTTCTTCTGAATCCGAACCATCTCTGGTTCAGTCATTTCTCCTTCCCTGCCTTCTCTATGCCACTCTAATACTTGCACAGTTACAAGCCACTTTAATCACCAAACTTGAACAAACATATAATAAACTAATTAGATTTGCCAGCAACCAACCATACAAATCCCACCACTGCCTTACTCTAAAACAACTTCAATGGCTTGAATTCCCCCAACTACTGCTTTTGTCCCAGTTACAAATCACACACTCCATACTCTACAAGCCTACTGCCTTCCCTTCCCTCTCTTTTCTAGTATCCTTCTATATCCCTACTCATTCATTCCGTAGCTGTGATCAGCATCTTCTTGATATTTACAAACCCAACAAAAACATAAGCAAACTCTTATAGAAATGGACAGTGTCCCAAGCCTGGAACAAACTCCCCTCTCATATACGAAACATTAAACACACTAATAATTTCAAAAAAGAGCTAAAAAAACTTCCTAGAAAACTCATGGTCCTGCCCCTGCCAGGACCCTACATAACCCACTCCCCAGTCCTTCCTTTATCACTTAGCAATCTCTACCTTCCTTTATATTATAGCTTAAATCTCACATGTCTTCTGCTTCACCAAATGAAAACTTAACAATTCTGTTGAAATTCAGCAGTTCACTGGTAACTAACATTTAGGAAAATATTTACACTCTTATGTTACATAGTATGTATTTACATTCAGAAAATAATAAGTCTGCTCAAGTGGACGGCTTCAAACATGTTAATGTTAAATGTTGAAAAAAAATACATAAAAACATATAAAAATGAAAAGTAAAACAGGAGAGATGAGCGCTTTCGCATCACCAAAGGATGCTTCATCACATCTAAATACTGCAACACAGCAGCTCTATTTAATCAACTCAAATTTAGCGCCATACCTGTCAGCTGTCCCTGATTTCCAGGGACGTCCCTGATTTTGACTCAAATTTTAGCTCTGTTCCTCTTAATCTCTCCAAAATTTGGTGACTGTTGGAGAAAAGGTGGTGAATTGCACTTAATAAATAATTACATTAATTAGAGCAATATGTGTCCCTTATGGCAGGAAATGTCTGTTAACTCATATTGTCGTAATCTATCAATGCCTTAAGCTAATAGCACTAATATTTTAAAAGTGTCCCTGCTTATCCCTGATTATTTCTCGATTTGTCCCTGATTCTGCTGAAATATGTCCCTAATTGGTTGAGAGCTATGC
Source organism: Protopterus annectens (assembly GCF_019279795.1). Lineage (NCBI taxonomy): Eukaryota > Metazoa > Chordata > Ceratodontiformes > Protopteridae > Protopterus > Protopterus annectens. The sequence goes on from NC_056741.1 coordinate 1,558,938,864, forward strand.
CTGAGATAACGTGACCTCAGGACAGGTTTCAGAGGAACATTTTCATTTAACCCTTTACCAGCAGTTGCATGCAGTAAAATAATCCATTTGGTTTACAAGTTCTCAGTGCTTGTCCTCAAATCACCACCCCTAATATTAGGCATAAAAACGTCAAGCACCAAAAAGTTAAAAACTTGATTAGAGTCTTCATTTTTCACATGTTTACCAAGTGCATTTCTATCATCATATCTATTCATATTGTAAACATGCTCTCAAATCCTATCTCTAAAATTACGATTTGTCTTTCCAACATAGTAACATTTACATACAATGCACTCAGCAAAATAAACAACATTCTGCATATTACAGTCAGCATAAAAATTATAGAAAAATCTGTGGCCAATAACTGGATGTAAGAAGCAGTCGCATTCAGTAACATACGAACAAACACTGCAGCCACCACATCTGAACATCCCTTTCACTGCCAGATTTGACTCTTGTTCTCATCCCAATGGATTTATAACATAACATTCTCTTAATCGATTTGTAGTTTTTAAAGGTAAATTTAAATTCACAGACTGCCACTTTAAGCTTGGGATCTGTCATAAGTATATTCCACTGCTTCTTAACGGTGTTACAAACATTATATACATTATTAGAAAAGCTCAGTGATAGCCTTACAGTGTCACCCCCTATTTCCCTGGGTGTCTGCATATTATTTGAGACATCACCAAAATATGTTCGTGCTCTATCATGTCTATGCATCAACACTTCATCCTGTATCTGATGCACCTGATATTCACTATATCCTCTCTGGCAGAAGTCCTTAGCTAAAGTATCAAAGGGAAAATACATATCGCTGTATTTATTGTGCAACCTTGCATGTCTAAAGAACTGACCTCTCATTACATTTATTTTCAGACACTTAGGATGCATACTTTGTGCATGCAACAGATTGTTCTTCTTGCATGCCTTCTTATAAATGGTGGTATTAATCACACCACCGTCCTTCCTAATATATACATCTAAGAAATCCACACCCACATAAGAAAAATTGTATGTGAATTTCAAAAAAGTAGTCATTCCATGTATCTATTGCACAAACTCTTGTAGAGTTCCTAGCGTATCCACCCAAGTTAAAAAGACATCATCAACAAAATGGGACTAGTGCATTAAAGAAGGGAGATAAACATTCTTCTCACTAAATACAAATTCAGACTCCTATTGAGCCATTACCATATTAGCATATGTGTTTGCGCACATAGTGCCCATTGCTACACCCACCTTTTGAACAAAATACCTATCAGCAAACAGAAACATTATTGGTCAGAATAATATCTAACAAATAGCATATTAAATTTATACATTCATGTGTGTACAAAGAATTTTCATTCAAATGACATCTAAACAATTCAATGCCTTCCTCATTCGGAATGGCTGCAAACAATGAGACCACATCCATTTTAACTAATAAATATTCATTAACATGATTCTGTACAGTCCAGTCAAACAATTTTTTTCAAAAAATGACCTGTTTCACAAAGTACAGTCTCTACTTTATCAATAACGGGATGTAGCTGTTTGCCAGTGTAGATAGACATGGGTTCAGTGACCCAACCTTTCCCTGATACTATAGGTTTCACAGGGGAGGTTAGCATATGTTTTGTGAACCTTAGGTAGTCCATAAAGTATGGGTATGGTAGGATGATCAACATTAAAATACAACTGCTTATCAATCAACCCTTCTAATGAAATTTATATATATATATAGTTTCACTTCATAATCTCGGAATGCTGAAAACCCACATTTCAGCATTCTGAGATCATGAAGCTGAAAATTCAGAATGCCAAAAGTGCATAAGAGTGAATTTGAATATCTCAAATTCGTGCTTATGCATTTCTGGTACGTTGCTTATAGTGTTATAGTGCCTGAAATTACATGTAAGTGAGTGTTTTTGTGTGTTTATGTATGTTGTATGTGTGGGTATGGGTAGGGAGGTGTCAGTACGAGTGTGAGTGTTGGATTTGTTGGTGTTTTTGTATGTGTGATGTGTATTTGTGTGTGAGTGAGTGGAGAATGCTGTGGTGTGAGTTTTATTTTTTTAATGTTATGTGTGATCTCGGAGTCTCGGAGTTGGTATATATAAGTAGGGGGGGTGTGGAGGGCGCAGCTCCCCACATGGGGGGTGCAGGGGGGCTTGCCCCCCTATTTATATGTAGTGTAGAGTTGTTTGGTTTGTGTGCTGTGGGTGGAATGGTGTATGTGTTGTGTTGTGTATGTATGTTCATGATTGTGTGAGTTGTGATTGTGGGATTCGGTGTTGTGAATGGTTTGGCTTCATGGTCTCAGAATTCTGAAATTCGGTATTTCAGCATTTCGAGATTATGAAGTGAAACCATATAGATATATATATATATATATATATATATATATATATATATATATACACACACACACACACACACACACACACACACACACACACACACACACACACACACACGAGTGGACATTCCTGACCACCCTATCAGCTTCATTGTGTTCACAAACAACATAGGTACAAGCATCATTCAGCATTGCAGTCATGGCATCAACATAATCATGCATATCCATAACTACAATCCCTCCTCCTTTGCCAGCCGGTCGTATATACAAATCTTGTCTCATAATTAAATCATTAAAAATTTCCCATTCAGCTTTTGTCATATTAAAGGACTTCCCCTTTCATTGTCTGTTCGTTAAACATATTATATAGATGTTCTTCACACACCTTACTAAAAGCCTCATCGGTGGAATAACTGGAATAAATGTACTCAGCTTCCTAAACATGTCTATGGAAGTAGTAGTTGTTTTACCATAACTCAGTTTCAATGCAATGTTCCTTATATATAGCTTAAAGTCAAGCAGAACTTCATGAAGACTAGAGCCCTTAGCTGGAATGAACAGAAGGCCATAATTAAGTACCTTAAGTTGTTCCTCACTTAAAACGCATGATGGAATATTAATCACTAGGTCCTCGATACCTTTCTCCTCACCACAGGCCCCAACTCAAGCTAGCGTTTCTACACGGTTCGAGTCCTGCTCCTCAATCGGCCGCTTGACTTGATCCTGACCAATTCTGAAGCTTGTAGCCACAAAAAGGGTGCTAATTGGTTGTATTAAAGTGCTCATCACTCAAGGTAGAAGGAGGCACATTAAAAGTGGCAGTCTTTGTCATCATATGTTTATTTTAGTTTAAACTCACATTAGCGTCTTTTACACCAGAATCAGAGCTGCTAAGCCCATTAGCACATGTAAGATTAGTAAAGGTCATTTCAACCACAGTTGCTTCTTTATTTGAGGTTGACGAAGCTTGTATAGCAGTATTCTCAGACCTCACGTTATTTTCATTCTTCGGCCATGAGAATATACAGCCCTTGGAGAAATCAGATTTGTCACGCAGTAATTTCCTCTTTTTCATTTCACCTAGCCTCTTCTTATATTGCCTTATGTCTGTAAACTGATCATCCATTTTTTAGGCATACATAGATGAGTTTGGCCAATTATTAAGTCTATCAATATCTTTATTTATCTCAGTTAATAGAGAAGCCTCAAATGGGCCAAAAAACTTTAATAGCAGCTGCATATAGTTAAAGCCCATCTCCAGATTTAAGTTCTGCCAGTCCCTTAGTAGATCAGGGAACGTATTCTCATACGTCGACATTTTACTAATCCGGAGCCCTCTATCAATCACCTTATGCACAAGACATGCTTCAAAGTGTAGTCTTTGCACTGTAATCACTTGTATTTACATAAATTATTTTCCAATGCTTTAAAAATTGTTTTAAAGTTCTCATAGTCCATGTCAGATTGCTGGGTACAGACAGAGAAGGATTCAGTATCAAACTTCAATAATGGATTACCTTCCACATTTAAAACTTGGTCCAAACGATGGCCACATGCAAGAGCCCTACCATTCACTGGAACATAGTCCAACTCAATGTTGTTGCCTTCCGCCATGCTCCTACAAGTTAGAAAAATAAGAAATGTTTTAAAAACCTAAACAAGGGAGCTGTAGTTGACCAAACACACAAATCCAGAAAATAAAAATGTCTGCTCGAGCAGATGACTTCAAACACTTTAATGTTAAATGTTGAAAAAAAACACATAAAAATATTTAAAAATCCAAAGTAAAATAGGAGAAATGAGTGCTTTCGCATCACCAAAGGATGCTTCATCAGATCTAAATACTGCAACACAACAGCTCTCCTTAATCAACTCAAAATTAGCGCCCAAGATCATGTGACCTCAGGGCAGGTTTCAGAGGAACATTTTAATTTAACCCTTTACCAACAGTTGCATGCAGTAAAATAATCCATTTGGCTTACAAGTTCTCAGTGCTTGTTTTCACATCATCACCCCTAATATTAGGTATAAAAACTTGAAGCTCCAAAACGTTAAAAACATAATTAGAGCCTTCATTTTTCACATCTTTACCAAGTGCATTTCTATCATCGCATCTATTCATACTCTAAACATGCTCTCTAATCCTATCTGTAAAATTACGATTTGTCTTTCCAACATAGTAACGTTTACATATAACACACTCAGCAAAATAAACAGCATTCTGCACGTTACAGTCAGCATAAAAATTACAGTAAAATCTCTGGCCAGTATCTGGATGTAAGAAGCAGTCGCATTCAGTGATATATGAAAAAACACTGCAACCACCACATCAGAACACCCCTTTCACTGTCAGATTTGACTCTGTCCTCATCTCAATTGATTTATAAAATAACATTCTCTTAATCAATTTGTAGTTTTTAAAGGTAAATTTAGGTTTAAAGCCTACCACTTCTTTAAGCTTGGGATCTGTCATAAGTATATTCCAGTGCTTCTTAACGGTGTTACAGACATTATATACATTATTAGAATAGCTCAGTGATAGCCTTACAGTGTCACCCCCTATTTCCCTTGGTGTCTGCATATTATTTGAGGCATCACCAAAATATAGTCATGCTCTATCATGTCTATGCAGCAACACTTCATCCTGTATCTGATGCATCTTAAATTCACTATCTCCTCTCTGGCAGATGTCCTTAGCTAAAGTATCAAAGGAAAAATACATATCGCTGTATTTATTGTGCAACCTTGCATGTCTAAAGAACTGACCTCTCATTACATTTCTTTTCAGATACTTAGAATGCATACTTTGTGCATGCAACAGATTGTTCTTCTTGCATGCCTTCTTATAAATGGTAGCATTAATCACACCACCGTCCTTCCTAATATATACATCTAGGAAATCTATACCCACATAAAACTTGTATGTGAATTTCAAAAAAGTAGTCGTTCCATGTAAATATTGCACAAACTCTTGTAGAGTTCCTAGTGTACCCACCCAAATTAAAAAGGCATCATCAAGAAAATGGGAGTAGATACAAATTCAGACTTCCATTGTGCCATTAACATATTGGTATATGTGTTTGCGCACATAGTGCCCATTGCTATACCCACCTTTTGAACAAAATACCTATCATCAAACAGAAACACATTATTGGTCAGGATAATATCTAACAAATAGTATTTTAAATGTATACATTCATGTGTGCACAAAGAATTTTCATTCAAATGGCATCTAACCAATTCAGTGCCTTCCTCATTTAGAATGGCCATAAACAATGAGACCACATCCATTGTAACTAATAAATATTCATCAACATGATTCTGTACAGTGCAGTCTTTTTAAAAAATGACCTGTATCACGAAGTACAGTCTCTACTTTATCAATAACGGGATGTAGCTGTTTGTCAATGTAGATAGACATGGGTTCAGTGACCCAACCTTTCCCCAATACTATAGGTCTCATAGGGGGGTTAGTATATATTTTGTGAACCTTATTTTGGTGATGCCTCAAATAATATGCAGACACCCAGAGAAATAGGTGGTGACAGTGTAAGGTTATCATTGAGCTATTCTAATAATGTATATAATGTTTGTAACACCGTTAAGAAGCACTGGAATATACTTATGACAGATCCCAAGCTTGAAGAAGTGGTAGGCTATGAAGCTAAATTTACCTTTAAAAACTAGAAATCGATTAAGAGAATGTTATGTTATAAATCCACTGGGATGAAAACAGAGTCAAATCTGACAGGGAAGGGGACTTTCAGATGTGGTGGTTGCAGTGTTTGTTCATTTCATGAACTGACACAAAACGAACCAAATCTGTTAAACCAAAAAAAACGAACCTGGTCACTATAAGAGAAATGCTTCTTCAAATTCAAAATAGCAATTTATTGTGCCAAAAGTTAAAAGTGAGCGTTAAAAACAATACACGCTTTCGGCAAGAGAATATCCTGCCTTCTTCAGACAAAAGTTTAAAACACCATCAAAGATAAAGTATTTATAGTGACAACACATTACCAGTCTCCAATCAGCTAAAAATGCATCTAATTACTTTTATGTTAATCAAATACCCTTAAAGGTACTACGCTACTCATTGTTAAAGCTTTTCCAAACAACCTACTAAGCTTCAACCAACATTGTGAACATTATTAAAAAAATTTTTTGTGTTTAAAATTTATATCATATTGTTAAAAACACATTTTAATCCAAAATTAATTCACTAGGTAGAGATATTTTCATGCCATCTTGAATCATGGATATCGAATATTACATGAAAATCATAGCTATGTGAACCTACAAAAAAGAACAATAAATAACAAGGTAATAATACTAAATATAAGTATTGAGAATATGATTGTTAAAACCAGTTTAGAATCCCTACATCTGACAGAATATAGCGACCCTAACTATTACAGGTACATTCTATCTATTACATGTTAATAATTTTAGTACTGGTTTTATTGATAACATTTCATTAATACCAGGAAAAATATGAGCTCCGGTTCTTATTTGCCAGAGCAATTCATTAATTTCCAAGTGGATCTGCCAGGGGCCCCCTCTATTATCCACAAATCTTTTCTGTAAAATTGTGAAGCCAAAAGTATGCCCTTCATTTTCAATGACATGCCTAGCTAAGGCATTATTTGTATCTTTTTTATTTATGGCGTACTGATGTTCATATATCCTGCATTTGAATTTACGTTCTGTTTTACCAATGTAAAATGCCTTACACTGGTTACATAAAGCCGCATATATTACTATTTTGGTCTTACAATTACAGTAATCATTCACTTTGTATATTTTATTATCAATCTTAACCTGGCTGCCCACTTTTATAAATTTACATTGCGCACAAGAGCCGCATTTAAACATCCCAGGCTGTCTATTGGAGTTAGTTTTGTACCTAGTTCTTTCCAGTAAGGCCTTTAAATTAACCCCTCTCCTATATGTAATCCTGGGTGTCTCGCCAAGTAGATTTATCAAGTGTCTATCATTTCTCAACACCTCCCAATTTTTAAAAATGACTTCTCAAATTTCTTTAAATTCTAAGGAGTATGTATGCATAAAACTAATACGATAATCATTATTATCTGCTCTACTCTTACCTATAATACGCTTATGGCCATCGCCTAAACTTTGAACTGTGGTAGAGCATTCGGAATCCCTAACTCCTAATAAGGGAAATAGGGAACCATCCTCGCGTCTGCTTGTAACCTCTGATATTATGTTTGAAATTAATGCAGGGGGATACCCTCTAACTAGGAACATGTTCTTCAATCTATTGCATTCTATGTCATAATCTAACCGGTCAGATACCATGCGTGCTGCACGTACAATCTGGCCCTTAATTACAGCTTTTTTCTGAAAGAATGGATGATTACTTGTAAAATGCAATAGAGAATTAGAGTACATTGGCTTTCTAAAAATCAAACTTTTATATTTGCCATTAACTCTATCATTTATTAATAAAATATCCAAGTAATTAATTTCACTCCTAAATTATAAGTAAATTCTAAAAAATTAGTCATTTTAGTAATTTCCTCTATAAATAAGGGGATTATATCTTGATTACCAACCCAAATACAAAATATGTCATCCTGGTACCTAGTGTACCAGGTGACATATTTAGAAACAAGGGTTCCTAAAAGTAAAGAATTCTCCCAAAAGGCCATAACAGCATTTGCAAACGATCCTCCACAGGGTGAGCCCATTGCTACCCCTGATGTTTGCAAATAGAACCTGTTTTCAAAGGAGAAGAAGTTATTTGTCAATACTACTTCCAACAATGTCTCAATCAGGCGGATAGTATCTTCACTGACCTTTTTGGACAACATAAATTGTCTCACCCATTCAATCCCCATCACTTGCGGTATAACAGTATATAAATCTTTGACATCTATCGTCAAAAAGATTACATTTGGTGAGTACTCTAATTTATTGATGCTCTCTAAAAAAGACCAGGAATCCTTGCATATTTGATTTTCACTATCAATGAGTGGTTTAATAATGCTGTCAATATATTTCACGCAAGCATATGTGATTGAACCCCTACCATCAATGATGGGTCTAAAAGGGGGTTCACATAGTCTTTTGTGTAACTTGGTATTCCCAAAAAAGGCCAGTATTCTAGGTGCGGCCAACTTCAAGTATGTATGCAACTCTAAGTCAATAGACCCTTCTAGAAACAAATCACTTAGAATATTATTGATTTTCTTATATGCCATATGGATTTCATTTAAAGAAACTAATCTATATGCTGGAGTATCCAGATGTTTTGACATATATTCTACATACATACAGTGGTCCATAAACACTAGGCTGCCGCCTTTGTCTGGTTTCATTACTCTTATTCTACAATCCCTTAGTAAGTGAATAAAATCCCATTCCAACTCATTCATATTGGTAGAGTGTGTATAATTTCTGAAAATCTCATGATTTCTTATAGCCCATAAATCCATTTCACAAATCCTCTCAAAAGTATTTAAGGTAGAATGGAGAGGTGGATTATATGAACTAGACACTCTAAGGGTACTCATAGAAGCTGAATTATTACCTAAAAGACAAGAGAGATTTAGCTTACGTACAAAGATTTTTAAATCAATGAATGAATGAACAAAGTGAATGATTACTGTAATTGTGAGACCAAAATAGTAATATATGCGGCTTTATGTAACCAGTGTAAGGCATTTTACATTGGTAAAACAGAACGTAAATTCAAATGCAGGATATATGAACATCAGTACGCCATAAATAAAAAAGATACAAATAATGCCTTAGCTAGGCATGTCATTGAAAATGAAGGGCATACTTTTGGCTTCACAATTTTACAGAAAAGATTTGTGGATAATAGAGGGGGCCCCTGGCAGATCCACTTGGAAATTAATGAATTGCTCTGGCAAATAAGAACCAGAGCTCATATTTTTCCTGGTATTAATGAAATGTTATCAATAAAACCAGTACTAAAATTATTAACATGTAATAGATAGAATGTACCTGTAATAGTTAGGGTCGCTATATTCTGTCAGATGTAGGGATTCTAAACTGGTTTTAACAATCATATTCTCAATACTTATATTTAGTATTATTACCTTGTTATTTATTGTTCTTTTTTGTAGGTTCACATAGCTATGATTTTCATGTAATATTCGATATCCATGATTCAAGATGGCATGAAAATATCTCTACCTAGTGAATTAATTTTGGATTAAAATGTGTTTTTAACAATATGATATAAATTTTAAACACAAGAAATTTTTTTAATAATGTTCACAATGTTGGTTGAAGCATAGTAGGTTGTTTGGAAAAGCTTTAACAATGAGTAGCGTAGTACCTTTAAGGGTATTTGATTAACATAAAAGTAATTAGATGCATTTTTAGCTGATTGGAGACTTGTAATGTGTTGTCACTATAAATACTTTATCTTTGATGGTGTTTTAAACGTTTGTCTGAAAAAGGCAGGATATTCTCTTGCCGAAAGCGTGTATTGTTTTTAACGCTCACTTTTAACTTTTGGCACAATAAATTGCTATTTTGAATTTGAAGAAGCGTTTCTCTTATAGTGACCAGGTTCGTTTTTTTTGGTTTAACAGTGTTTGTTCGTTTATCACTGAATGCGACTGCTTCTTACATCCAGTTACTGGCCGGATATTTTACTGTAATTTTTATGCTGACTGTAATACACAGAATGTTGTTTATTTTTCTGAGTGCATTGTATGTAAACGTTACTATGTTGGGAAGACAAATCAGAATTTTAGAGATAGGATTAGAGAGCATGTTTACAGTATGAATAGATGCAATGATAGAAATGCACTTGGTAAACGTGAAAAATGAAGGCTCTAATCCATGTTTTTAACTTTTTGGTGCTTGATGTTTTTATGCTTAATATTAGAGGTGGTGATGTGAGAACAAGCACTGAGAACTTGGAAACCAAATGGATTATTTTACTGCATGCAACTGCTGGTAAAGGGTTAAATGAAAATTTATTTTTTTATTTATTTTACATTTGTTAACCGGGAAATTCCGACTGGACCAGGTCCATTTTCAGCGAAGGCCCGGGGAGAAAAGCTCCGGCATCAAGTTATACAAATACAGTACATCCAGCATAATACAGAAAACAGGTTACATAATGTATGTTGAGCATAGTAATATAACAAGAAATTAATAATACACTCCAGGTAAAAGAAGATATAGAGCATAGGTAGGAAGACAATGTCAGTTACAGTACATCAAGCATATGACACAAAACAGTTTACATTATGTATGCTGAGCATACTAATATGACAAGAAGTTAATAAAACACTCCAGGTAAAAGAGGGTATAGGACATAGGTAAAAAGACAATGTCAGTTAAAGATTGGTGAGAGTAGAAAATATATCAAGTAAGATTCTACAGTTAAAAGTACTCTTTCAGATGACCACACTTACATGGGATCAGAGATCCAGCATGTGATCAGAGGGCAGTTTGGGTAGTTAGTAGCAGTGTGGGTAGGGTTATGTGATACAAGGACATAACCAGCTATTAAGAAGATGCGATTTGAGGGAGTTTTTGAATATGGATGTGGAGGGGGCAGTAGACACAGAGAGGGGAAGAGAGTTCCAATTTCTGGCAATGTTGTAAGAGTAGAGCGCTTTTCCTGCATTGTTGTTAGCCTTGGTGATGGAGAGGAGAGGTTTTTTACTAGATCTTAGGTGCTGGTTTGCAGTTTAGGCAGTACGTAGGTTGGATAATGAGGGGTTTTTTTCAGGATATTTGAGAATATTGTAGACTGTGCTCAGCTGGTGATAGTTAAGTAGCTGTGGTAGCTCAAGCAATTTTAGTTCTTTTAGTGCAGTACAGTGATGGGTTCTGTAGGTTGAGTTAGTAGGAAACTTTGATATTTTATTATACATGATTCTAGCTTGTCTATGTCACCTTGTCTGATTTGGGTAAAGATTGGTGCTGCATATAATAGAGTTGAGAGGAGGTGGGTTTGTGCAAGTGACTCTTGCTTTTTGTGAGAGAAAGGACTTATGCCTGTATAGGGAGCCTAGTTTTTTGTGTACTAGTTTTATGGTATGTGATATGTGGACATCAAAGTGGAGATTGTTGTCTATTTCAATGCCCAGAAGTTTGGTGTGGTTAGAAGGGGAGATGGTGGTGCCATCCTTAGATGTTATGGTAAACGAGAGGGTGGGTTGATTTATTAGGGGTAAATAGTAACAGTTTAGTTTTTTTGGGATTAGAATCAGTTGGATACCTGATATCCATTTTTCTACTGAGTTAAAGGTATCTTGAGTGAGTGTATGTAGGGTGGTGGGGAATAAGGCGGAGCAGATCAGAGTTGAATCATCTGCGTATTGTATGAGTGTAGCATGCTGTGTAGAGCTATTGAGGTTATTTGTGAAAATAGAGAACAATATTGGGCCCTGTGGGACTCCTATGGTGGTTGGAAGTTGTGGAGATACAGTTCCTTTCCACTGGACTGATTGTTGCCTGTCAGATAGGTAGCTTCTGAATCAGGCTATAGTAGAGGAGGTGAAGGATAGTGATGTTAGTGAGTCTAGTAGAATGGAGTGGGAGACCATATCAAATGCTTTTGGGAGGTCAAAGAAAATGGCTGATACATATTTGTTATCATTCCTGTGAAGGTTTATATGATTAGTGAAGGACAGAAGGGCAGTGGTGGTGCTGTAATGTGGACAGAAACCATGTTGTGTGGTAGATAATAGATTGCGTGTGTGTTGTGAAATGTTATCACTTGCAAATGTATGCATTTCTCAAGAATTGTGGCTAGGGGACAAAGGATGGCAATAGGTCGGTAGTTGGAGAATTAGTAGGAGTTACCTCCTTTATAAAGAGGGATGATGTGAGACACTTTCCAAAGTTTGGGTATGTAGGATTCTAGTATTGAGCGGTTGATTAGGATGGAGACAGGATTTGATAGGGAGTCACAAGCCATTTTTAGGTATGCAGCAGGTATATTATCAGCTGCCAAGGTGGTTGGCTTTAGTTTTTGGTAGTTGAGGTGGGCACTGGTGATAGGCTGAAAGAGGGGATGATGTAGGGTGGGTTGAGTTGTGATTGAGGTAGATTGTTTTTGGTTATTTGACTGGACAGGGCTAAGATGGACTTGATAAAATGGCTATTAAATTGAGAAGCTATGTCTAGGGTATTGTATTGTTAGTAGAGATGGGTGCTGGAGTAGTGGTTTTGCCTGGCTTTAGTAGGGAGTTTATGGCATGCCAGAAATTTTGTGGATTATTTGAATATTTGCTTTGGGCACTAAAAAAAATAGTTTTGTTTGTTTATTTTTGATTCTGCCTTGGCCTTGTTTCTAAGCTGTTTATATATTGCCTGGAGATAAGGGTTTTGTCAGTTTTCCATATTTTCCAGGCTTTATTTCTGGCTTTTAGTAAGGCTCTAGTGTGCCTACTTAGCTATGGTGCGTAATTGGCTTTAACTCTGATCTTGGTGCTGGAGGTTAGACTGTTATGGGTGTTAGAGAAGGTAGTATTGAAGTAGTCTGCTGCCTGGCCTAACCCAAGTGTCTGTAGTGGTTCCCAGTTGCAGTGGCTTAGGACAGTATTTAGTTCTTGTGGGATAAGGTTATGGTCGTCTCATACGAGATTGTAGACTACTGGTTTGGGGTGATTGGAGTGTTTGTGGAGTAGGAAGGTGGGAAGATGATCTCTTAGTTCATCTGAGAGACAGCCTACTGTATAGTTTTGTTTGGGATAGTTGGTTAGTGTCCAGTGAAGTATGGATTCTTTCTTTGTTTTCTTATCTATTCTAGTTGGTTCTTCAATTAGTTGAGAGAACCCATGTAGATTGATATGTGTAGAGGGGCAGCTGGAGTTACAGTCTGCCCAGTCAGTGTTAAGGTCTCCTAGTAGGATTGTTTCCTGAAGTAGATTGTCCTTTGTCCAGTGTAGGATGTCTTCTATTATGTGTGAATTGTTGCCTGGAGGTACGTAGCAGCATATTATATGGATCTTCTTGGTGTTTCTTATGGATAGGACAGAAAATAGGACTTCAGCATTTTGAAAAGTGGGTGGTATGGTGTGCAAAAGCTGGAGGTTAAGGGTCTTTTTAAAGAGAATGGCTACTCCTCCTCTGTTCCTGTTTGTTCTATCAGATCTAAGTGCATTATACCCTGGAGGGAGAAAGTCTTCATCTTGGATACTGGGTTTAATCCAGGTTTCTGTAATGGCAAGTATATCAGGGTTGTAGTGGGCTATGAATGCATGTAGGTCTGTTAGCTTGTTGATAATGCTTCTTATGTTCAGATTTAGGATCAGCAGGTTAGATGTTTGTCTGGCTGAGAGGGGACCTGGATTTGGGTGAATGTCACCAGAGGTTAGCAGAGCTTGTAGGAGTGTTAATATGTGCTTCTTAGTATTAATTGCATGTGAGCTTGGTGTATGTGTATTTTTCTTAGTGTGGTGAGGTAGTGTTATCTTTGGTAGTGAGTAATATGTAGTTGTAAGATTTATGATTGTGGGGCAGATGTAGAAGTGTGAGTAGGTCTGAGAGGGTGAGCTAGTGTGGGTGGTGTGATAGGAGTAATTGTGCAGTGGTTGGTCTGTTTGTAAGGAAGTTAGGAAGGTTAGTGATAGAAGAGCTAGTGTTGGTGATGTGAGTGTAGGTAGTATAATACTACTCTGAGTGATAAATACAAGTAGGATTCCTGACTGGTTGTGTGTAAGGGTGGAGTTGTATTGTCTGGAAAATGTTCCTCTGAAACTTACCCTGAGGTCACGTGATCTCTGGTGCTAATTTTGAGTTGATTAATGAAAGCTGTTGTGTTGCAGTATTTAGATCTAATGAAGCATCCTTTGGTGATGCGAAAGTGCTCATCTCTCCTGTTTTACTTTTCATTTTTATATGTTTTTATGTGTTTTTTCCAGCATTTAACATTAGTATTTGAAGCTGTCCACTTGAGCAGACTTATTTTTATTTTCTGGATTTATTTGTTTGGTCAGCTACAGCTCCATTGTTTGGTTCTTTAAAACATGTATTTATACGGCCGGCCTTAGGCATAGGCGAACTAGGCAACCGCCTAGGGCGCTGTATATGTCGGCCTCCTAAAGGGTAAAATTTGTGTTTATTTATTTTAATTAATTTACTTTTCTTATGCGAACACATAATATGAACAGTAAATTAATTAAAATAAATAAGTAAATGATAGGGTGCCAGAATCATAGTGTGAGGGGGTAGGGCAAGAGCCCTCCCACTTCTATACCTGCAGGTTGGCCAGAAGGAAAAAAAAATCTTCATTCAACGGTAGTGAAGTCTTCTCCTTTAAGGAGGAACGTACATGCATCACGTACACACCGACGTGGATGTAAAGTTCTAAGTTACGTGCGGAAATTAAACTAGCACTTATGAGAGGGGGTAATTCCATGTATACACGTGTTGTCATTCATCTTAAAAAGAAGGTAAATGTATGGGTCTGTCTGGGAAGTTTAAAGTGGACTTCTGTATGCCAGAGGAGAGAAAGTGTGTGTGCCCGGTTGAAAATCTCCCCTAACATATCTGTGCCATTTCTTTCAATACTTTTGTTGGCCCCTCATAACAGCAGATACGAGTTCCTTGGTGATGCGTGGCCATCTTACTATTGTGATTCTCTCCCTTTTTGTGCTAAAATTTTAACAAGTATCATCTTAAGCTATTTTGTGATTGAGTTCTTGTATTTTATACTGGCTACAGTGGCTATCAGTAAGGATTACACTCTCATCTCATAAACTAATCTGGAACAACGCACTTCTGATTAACTGTTTCAGTGTTTGTTAACAAGATTACCTTGAGGGCAGACTTTATCTGGACCTTTCAGCCTATCTCATTTATCTGAATCTGCAGGTACTGTTACTTTGCATGGAGTGTTTATATTCACTGTAGGCATTCCGGTCTCTTGATTTAGGAAAGTCTCTGTGATTTTACAGTGCTTTAGCTATTGTGCTTTGAGAAGTAGCTAGAATGACTTGTCTGCACATATAACTGGCTTTTTGATTGATTACTGATGTGATTACATAGCACAATGCTCATAGCTGGTGAAACTTTCTGTGTACTTTCTATTTTACCACTGTATATAACATGTGATTTTGCCATTTTTAAATTGTTTTTGCTATACCGTTTATATGGATAACCTACACTGATAGATAACCATTCTATTTTTGTATATCTCTGCTTAGTGATGACTAATTAGTTTCTGTAATGTGCCAGGGAAGTTTTGTTTACTATTTAAGCAACACTAACTTTTGCTAGCTTCAACTTTAATTAAGAACACTTTACTAAAATTTGTCCTTCCTTTCCGACTGTGCTGAGTTTCGGGTGTGGCGCATCTCTGTTTGATTATATATTTTTGGTCTATTCCTCATAAAATTTGTGGTTTGCTGGCAAATCACTGAGGATTTAAATAATCATATGTCATACATTTGAGTTTCAGCCTTCATTTCCTTCCAAAAATGGCATGCTAAGACAAATGCTGTTCTAGCAGTTTTAAAAGTCTATAAGAGCAATATTTATAATGTGCCCCTGTTTGAAGGCCTTTGCCCCCCCCCCCTTTATTTTAGGTTTTGTTCAGATTTCTTGTTTTAAGAGGTTGAGAAGTATGAATGCATGGTATGTAATGCCCTAGTTGCCAATTATTTGTTGCATTTTAAGGGGGATAGGGATTCTGCATTCCTTAGTGTGCCCTCCTTTGTATAAGATGCCTAGTAACTATGAACTTGTCGTTTTCTCAGTCATTCATGTAACGTAGGCAATTAATTCTTCAACGGCAGCAAGCACCGAATTTGTAGATGAAACAGAAATGTAAAGTTGTTTACCAGTCTGTTTTCATTGCTAGATTATATTGTTTGTTTAGCACATGGCTATCTGTGTGTGTGCTATTTTATTTCAATATCTGTAATCACTGCAGAAGCAAATAAGAGAACCATATGCATGCTAACTGGTGAGAAATAACCAAATAATGCAACACTGGAATGACTGAGGAGGGGGCTGCTGCTAGGAGGGGTAGGAGGTTGCTGCAGGAGGGACTGCTCCTGGAGGGTGGTCTATTACCCTGCCTAGGGCCCTATTTGACCATGATCCGGCTCTGGTATTAAGTAGAAAATGAGTACTAAAGTAGTTGCAGGCTAACTACATTACAAGCTATCTTTCTTCCTATGCATTTAAATTCCAGGAAATGACTGCAGTGACTTTCTTGGGGAGTGACCTACTTGTGGGTGTGTCTCATAGGTTCATAGGTTCATACTAGGCTATCTGCCCTAGGGCATTTATAAGCCTAGCCAGAGTGTGTTTGGCTTTCGCCACTCATTTTAAATTAATTTTGCTATGCCCTTTTTCGTGGTTAGTATACTGTGCCTCTGTCTAACAGTGACACAGAAGTGATACCTACGATCTCCCATCCACTCAGCAAGATTCCTCTTGAAGAGAGTCAATGAGGGACTCTGCCTAACCTGGACTGGGATTTTATTAAAGAGTGAAGGGAGCCTCTGGGTTATGAATCTGTCCCTCCAGCATGTCCTATTTATTTTAGTGCTGAGGTTCAAGTCTCTCGAACACGTAGCTCGATGATGGGATTTGGATTTTCTGAGGTGCAGCATGTCCATTAATTCCAGGTTGGACATGGCTTTATACGTCAGGCACAGATCGCCTCTGAGCAGGCGGTATGCCACTGAGTAGAGCTGGAGTTTCTTTAACCGGGCAGCATATGGCATCTGTTTGAGCCCTTTGATCCTCTTGGTGAGGTACTTTTGGGGTCTTTCCAGTTGCTGCAGGTGTCTGGTAAGGTACATCCCAAAAGGGCATTGTACTCAATTATGGGCCTGATGAGGGATGAGTAAAGAGGCACGATGACCTCCCCTGATCTAGATGTGAATCCCTTCATGATTAGGTGGGCTATATAAAATGTTTTTCTAACCACTTTGGCCACATGGTTGTCAAATGAGAGATTGCTATCAACTTGGGTCCCCAGGTCCCTAATTACTTCTTCTGTACTTAATGGATTACCACCTATGTGGTAATTTGGGGGCACTTTGTTTTTGCCAAAGGGGATGACTATACACTTTTTGGCATTTAGCTTGAGGCCATGACTCTGGCACCAGTTGTCTGTTTCTATGAGGCCTTTTGGAGGATGCTTGTGTCAGCTGGAGAGTCGATTATGGCGCTCAGTTTGCAGTCATCTGTGAACTTGGTCAGCCACAGTCCTTCCGTGTTGGCCTGTACCTCCGAGAAATATATACCGGACAAGAGAGGTCCCAGGACCGAGCCTTGTGGGACGCCACTTGTAACTGGTTTGGAGTCTGACATGGCTCCAGCAATTCTAACCATGTGGATTCGGTCCTTGAGCCAGTTTGCAACCCATCTAGTGACATAGGGGTTTATATTTAAGCTGGTGAGCTTATCTATAATGCCTGAGTGGGGTATTGTATCGAAGGCTTTTGCGAGGTCCAGGTAGGCTGTGTGGACCACCTTCCCCTCGTCAATGGCCTTGGTGACTGTTTCAAAGAAATCAACCAGGTTTAAGAGGCAGGATCTGCCCTTAACAAAGCCGAACTGGGTAGGATCCAGTGTCTGTAGGTCCCCAATATCTTTATTTTTGAGGTCCATGATGATCCTTTCCATAGCTTTGCAGACCAAGCTAGTCAGGCTTATGGGGCAATAGTTTCCAGGATCCGTTGAGGCACCACCTTTGTGGAGAGGGACCACTGTTGCTGTACGCCACTCTTTAGGTACATATCCTGTAGTAAGGCTGAGATTGAACAGTAGTTCTATATTTGGGTTTAGCTCTTCTTGGAGTTCATGTAGGATGCAGCCCGGGTCACCGTCTGGTCCCACTGATGCTGTGTTTTTTGCTTTGGAGAGCGTGGCTCTTACCTGAGCATCTGAGATGTCAGGGGGGCAGCACTCTGCTGGGATAGATATTTGCCCTTTTGGTGGGGGGGGAGTTTGCGCTGAACCTGTCGGCTGGGATGTTGGCAATGTATGTGGGTTCGGTGTATTTTTTGTCATTTTGGACTAATTCTGAGCATATCTGGGAATTCCCACCCAGGTTCCTAACATAACTAAAGAAAGCCTTGTGATTATCCTTAGTGTCCTGTGCAATTTTTCTCTCGAAGCTGGCCTTAGACGATTTTATGAGTGCCCGTAGTTTTTTGCTAATACTGATCAGAGATGCCTTCCCTTTTTGGGATTTTGCTGTATCATGTAGTAGCTTCTTCCTTCTATTGTATAATTTGTTTATGGCTGGGGTCCACCAGACAGGACGTCTGCCTTTGGAGGTTTGGGTCTTGGTTTTATTTGGGATTGCAGGATCCATGCATTCCT
Organism: Protopterus annectens; assembly: GCF_019279795.1. Classification (NCBI taxonomy): domain Eukaryota; kingdom Metazoa; phylum Chordata; order Ceratodontiformes; family Protopteridae; genus Protopterus; species Protopterus annectens. The sequence goes on from NC_056741.1 coordinate 1,558,957,540, forward strand.
GAAGGTGTTCATAGAATGCATTTATAAAGGATTCTGCAGTCTGGGCCATATTTTCCACAGGCCCGGGGGCTTTGAAGGATTCCACCTCGGTTTTGAGGAGTATGAAATTTGCTTTAGAGAAGTTTTTCACTGTGGTTTTCTGGGCAGGGGGTGAGGTCGGGATGTGAATATCCAATGAGATTAGTTTATGGTCTGATCTTTCCAGTGAGGGATACACTTCTGGTCTGGAGCATAGAGTCCCCATGTTGGTGATGATCAGGTCCAGTATGTTTTTCCCTCTTGTGGGAGTGGTAACAAGTTGTTCCATAGCATTTGAGTTTATAAATTCTAGGAACCTTTGGGCTAGGGTGTTGGAGCTAGAGTAATGCTCCCAGTCTATGTTTGGGTAGTTGAAGTCGCCAGTGGCGGCTGGTGACTTCAAATCACAGGGGGGCTGCAGGAGACGCTGAATGGGTGGGGTCAAAGGGAAGGGGTGTGGTCAACCATAAAGGGGAGGAGCTATGCACAAAACCACAAAAAACTAACTTTAATTAAATACGCTGCCCTGGGTGGCAAACCATCATTATGAAAGTCCAATCAAGACAAAAATAAGTGTAGAAGAATAAAAATATTTCAATGCATTGGCTGCATGACAGCTTACTTAATATCTAGATGGAAACAAAAGGTTGTGAGGCATGAAAAATAAATTACTTTTAAATACATTACTGGAATGCCAGTCAAAATCAAGTATAAGAAAAACAGAAGCACTCAACTCAAACCACTTCTCCTTGCACTGCAGTTCTAATTATAATATATTCAGCTTTATTAAAGTACCAAGCAACATGCTGAAAGTAGAAATCTATGTGATGCCCCACTTGTAAAACTTTTTCTTATCCAGGAAAGACCTGCTGCCTGACAACTTGTTTCATGGGGAAAACATGATAAAAGTAAAAAATGAAAAGCAAACAAGAAACAAGCTCAAGATACATTGCTTAAAGGATTACTGTACAGGTTATGGACCACACATGATTGGCATTCTGTTTAGTTTACGGGTAAAGTTTGTAGAGATGACTGGAAGTCTCCAACAAGTGTAATGAGCTTTTTAAAATAATGGAATCCTGTCCTTTAATACCCAAGGCTTATACATTATCTAGTCAAGTATTCTCTGCATGGCAACAACAGAAAGGCTTTCAATGTTGGCAATTCTTTAACATTATGCTTATTAAAGCTTACTTGCATCTTACGATGTCAGACAAGCTTACCTTATGGTCATTAAAGCATTGCTACTTAAACACAGAGCAACAGGCACTTTGAGTAATAAGCATAAATCTGAGTAATAAGCATAAATCAACAGTACAAAAATATGACAGAAACCAGACCATTCTTCAAAATCAAGGACAGATGAAAAGCCACTGTAGTACTTATGCAGTGTGTCCTCCCCATCCAAGGTAGATACAACTACTCCTTGCCTTGCTTGGACACATCCAGAGTCAGTAGAAGGAAACACTGGAACCACCACGAAATAAAACAAAACTGATTTAATTAATAAAAGAAACGAGCGCTTTCACGCACATCTAACGTGCGCTTCATCAGGTTACAAATAACATATCTTCTCTCTATCCTTATATACACAGTAAATCACATAATAAAACAATTAAACAATAAAAATTAAACAATTAAGCATAATATATTAGATAGATAGGAAGTCTTGACCAAATTAGGCAATGTTAAAATACTGACACCTAGGTGTCTGTTACTATAAAACACCACAATTCAATATGTTAAATGCAAATCTGCAAGGCATAGATGCTTAGTAGGAATGTACAGCCATATCTCCACTTTATTAGGAGATATATCCTAATCATAACAAGTAAGTACAAATATGCACAGTCATTCTATCACTATGGTGGATCACTTCAAAGAAAATTCCTATAAAAATGTGCATAAAAATGCAAACAATCCTATGTTAAAAATGAAAATAAACTGAACCCATCCTAAGGAAGAACAAAAAGGGGGGGGGGGGAGGGGAGGGGGAAGGGAAGGGAGGAAGGGAAGGGAAGAGAAATGAAAGTGGGAAAAAGAAAGGGAGGGAGGAAAAGGGAAGAAAGCAAGAAAGGGAAGGAAGGCTGAAAAAACAGGAAAGGTGAAAAAAGAAGAAGAAGGAAAATAGAAGAAAAAGAAAAAGAAAAAGAAGAAGAAGAAAAATAAGATAATAAATGAAATAAGATAATACAATGATTCAAATGAATGACAGGTAGCCACCATCTACTATAAAAGTGCAGGTCTAATACTAACTGCTGTATTGAGTCCAGGTTCTATGTGGGCTCTAAGGGACAAAATCCATTTTAGCTCATTAAGTTCAAGAGATCCTATAGAGTCACCTTCTCTTCTATTCGGGTATTGTATCTGCAAGACTCTAAATTTAAAAATTTAAAAACACATCCAGAGTCACTACATGGGGGAGTGGGGTGCAACAAGCATGTCACAATTTGAAATCTCTCTGGCTGACTGTGATGGCCCTGACACATTTGTCATACCTCTCAACCTCAAGAGCAAGAAATCTGGACAAAGCCATACACAGAAGTGGGACAAAGGCACAACAATAAGGACAATTTTTAAATATTGCTCTAATAAACTTAGAAAGATAATAGAATAGGTCTTGCATTAGTATGAATTTTCTGAAGGGTATAAAATCTGAAACTCAAATGTCTGTCATTTTCTAACTTCAGTCTTTAGTGATTTGTCACTAATTTGCCAAAAAACACAATTTTATGAAAAATGGACCAAAATGTGATGCAAAAATATAAAATAGACACACAATACAGCTGCTACCTGTCAAAGAAGGGACACTTTAATATTAGTACTGCTACCTAGAGCAGCTGACAAAATAAAAGAATCTACATACATTTCAAGTAATCTATAACTTTGATTATTACAGTTATTTCTTAATTGTAAACCCTCCATTTTTTCTTCCAAAATTGCTATTTTATGTGGGATTATTAGGGGAAGAGCAACATTTTGAGCCAAAAATTGGGGACAGTTGAGAGGTTGGCTATGCCTAATTCTATAAAGCAATTTATTTGCATGTACCTCTCAACCTGTTAATGCAGTAAATCTGAACAAGGCCAAATATATTGGGGGCACATATAAACAGTACTAAAAATTGCTCTTGTAAAAATTGAGACAGTTAAAAGAACGGCTCTTACTTTATCATGCTACTCTATGAAGGTTATGAAGTCTGAAACTTATTATTTAGTGACTTCTGGCAAATCATTTAGGAATTAAAACTACAAATTTTATGAACAACAAACCAAAAATAAGAAGCAAAAATCTATTCATTCTTTGAAAATCTGGACAGTTGGGAGGTATAGTTCAGCTGGGCCTGTCTGAGTTTGCTGCCCTCCCGACAAAATAATGGTTGAACTGGAGCCTCTGCAGCCATTCCAATTAACCATTACTTGGCTATTTCACTCCATTTACCATAAACACTAATGTGCATACTGCTTTACTTCAATGATTGGACTTCATTTGAAAGTTTTATTTTGTATTTTACAGCACAAACATTAAGTCATCTGTTAAACAAAGCAATGCAGTCTCACAATGAAAACTTAGCATTAAAACTTCTCTGCCCTTGAAACTCACATTCATTGAAACAGCATTGAAACCCACATTCAAAGAAAATACATTTTGCCAGTGGCAGATAAAGATTAATTTTGGGCTGTTTTGAATCATAGGCCCCTTGCATATGAAACATACATGTGCTCTTTGATACACCTTCCTCATTGTACTAAAAATTATATTCCTTGTACAATACAGTACACTTGTTAGAGGGTGTTTTAAATTTGTTTTGAACATTTTTCCAGTAAGCAATGAAACAAAACATATGCACCCATAATGGCAAAACTGCCCAGTTGAGAACATTTATCATAAAAATAGTCTACTCAGACTTCCACAGTCCACCATTATTAGTAAATATACACAATTCTACAGTCCACCATTATTAGTAAATATGCACAATTCCACAGTCCACCATTATTAGTAAATATGCACAATTCTACAGTCCATCATTATCAGTAAATATGCACAATTCTACAGTGCACCTTTATCAGTAAATATGCACAATTCTACAGTCCATATTCAGTGAATTCAGTTCTTGCCATAGCTGTCAACCTTAGCACAAAAACCTGGACGAAGCCAATAATGGGGGAATACAGTCCCAAAAATAGGGACAAATTTAAAATATTCATCTTATAAACTTAGAAAATTGCTAGAAAAAAAGGTTGTGCTACTATGTATTCTGAAGAACATGAAGTTTGAAATTCAAATCCCGGTCAATTTTACTGCGGACAGAACAAAAACAATTTGCAGCAGAGACGCAGGGATTAATACTGCAGACACGTCTTTGTAAAATGGCAGGGCACCAGAGCAAATCCACACAAACACAGGGAGGAGATGCAGACTCCACACAGAAGCCACCCCAACCAAGAATCAAACCAGAAAACCTATAGCTGTGAGGCAACAATACTACCACTGCACCATCAAATCTGCAAGGAATTAAACATTCAGAAACCTGAAGTCTGAAATTCAAATGCCGGTCAATTTTACTGCGGACAGAACAAAAACAATTTTCAGCAGAGACGCAGGAATTAATACTGCAGACGCGTCTTTGTAAAATGGCAGGGCACCAGAGCAAATCCACACAAACACAGGGAGGAGATGTAGACTTCATACAGAAGGCACCCCAACCAAGAATCAAACCAGAAAACCTATAGCTGTGAGGCAACAATACTACCACTGCACCATCAAATCTGCAAGGAAGTAAACATTCAGAAACCTGAAGTCTGAAATTCAAATGCCGGTCAATTTTACTGCGGACAGAACAAAAACAATTTTCAGCAGAGACGCAGGAATTAATACTGCAGACACGTCTTTGTAAAATGGCGGGGCACCATTGCAAATCCACACAAACACAGGGAGGAGATGCAGACTCCACACAAAAGCCACCCCAACCAAGAATCAAACCAGAAAACCTATAGTTGTGAGGCAACAATACTACCACTGCACCATCAAATCTGCAAGGAATTAAACATTCAGAAACCTGAAGTCTGAAATTCAAATGCCGGTCAATTTTACTGCAGACAGAACAAAAACAATTTTCAGCAGAGACGCAGGGATTAATACTGCAGACACGTCTTTGTAAAATGGCAGGGCACCAGAGCAAATCCACACAAACACAGGGAGGAGATGCAGACTCCACCCCAACCAAGAATCAAACCAGAAAACCTATAGCTGTGAGGCAACAATACTACCACTGCACCATCAAATCGGCAAGAAATTAAACATTCAGAAACCTGAAGTCTGAAATTCAAATGCCTGTCAATTTTATTTAACATTTGTTAATCAGGACAGTCTGACTTGGAACAAAAAAACAATTTTCAGCAGAGGCCCAGGAAGAAATAATGCAGACATGTCTTTGTAACATGGGAGGACACAAAAGCAAACCCACACAAACACAGGGAGAAGATACGGACCCCACAAAGAAGGAACCTCAGCCAAGCATCAAACCTGAGAACCTGCAGCTGTGAGGCAACAATGCTACTACTACACCATCAAATATCAAGCATTGCAATATTTACAAACCACAGATATTATGAGGAACAGATCAGATCAAATATGAGGCAAAAATCTGCAATTTTTTTACAAATGGTGGTGGGTAGGGAACTCAAGTCTTTAACACCTGCATACAGGGTACAGGGTTCAAGCCTGAGGTATTCCCTACCACACCACCATGAGCACCTGGGGCATTTACACACACACACACACACACACACACACACCTCCAGTTACAAGCACCAGCTAACACATACACAACTCCAGTTACAAGCACCAGCTAACACATACACAACTCCAGTTACAAGCACCAGCTAACACATACACAACAACTCCAGTTACAAGCACCAGCTAACACATACACAACTCCAGTTACAAGCACCAGCTAACACATACACAACTCCAGTTACAAGCACCAGCTAACACATACACAACAACTCCAGTTACAAACACCAGCTAACACATACACAACAACTCCAGTTACAAGCACCAGCTAACACATACACAACTCCAGTTACAAGCACCAGCTAACACATACACAACTCCAGTTAAAAGCACCAACACATAAAGTAAAATGCACCATACACTTACCTGTCTGTTCTCCATACCATATTCTGCCTGCGCAATACTCACAAAGACTAACACATAAAGTAAAATGCACCATACACTTACCTGTCTGTTCTCCATACCATATCCTGCCCGTGCAATACTCACAAAGACCCGTGAGATCCCAGTAAAGCTCCTTCCGGACGATGAGATCCCAAGCTCCCTCCCGAGACTGTTGCAGTCTGGATGCGATATATCCTCCCAGCGTGTCTGTGCACTTTAAAAGTGCACAGACGTCTCCTTGGGTCCTGCTGGACTGCCTTGAGCATGCGTGTAGTCGGGACTACTGCGCATGCGTGAAATTTAAAAAAATATTTTTTTTTTGTTTTCTTTTTTAATTTGAGGGGGCTGCAGTCCGGCAGCCCGATGCCATGAGCCGCCCCTGGAAGTCACCCAATATAATGGTGTTTGGAGAGACCTTCATATTTTCCAGTGTTCTCAGGAAGGCCGAGTGGGGTTCCTGGGTTTGGGAGGGTGGTCTGTAGCAGGCTATAAACTGGAAGGCAGTTTTATCCACTGTTAGTTGCACATGGATAGTCTCTGATGCTTCGTGCTGTGCCACCAACCTGGAGGTGTGGGTATCTTTGACGAATATTGATACTCCCCCTCCTTTTGTGGTTCGGTCTAAGTTTTGGGGCTGAAAAGCATGGTATGAGGTATAACCTGGTAGTGCTGGGGTGCTCTCTGGAGCCTTGAACCAGGTTTCTGTTACTGCACAGATATCGATGTTCTCCATGCTAAGGAGAGTTTTGAGTGCATGCATCTTGAGGTTTAGACTTCTGGCATTGAGTAGCATTACTCTTAGTTTCTTATCCCTTGTGATACCTATGGAGGTGGGTTTGTCTGTTGAGCTTTGCCTAAAAAAGGCACTATGGGGGTAGCAAGGGCCTTTGCCAATATCCGAAAGCCCAGGGGTGACAGGTGCAAGCTGTCCCTAGTGAAGCATCGTGGCTTGTCGAGCATGTCATCCCAGGCTGACAGGCATTGGATCCCCTTTGAATGACACCAATACTTAAGCCAATTGTTGAAATTGATCATCTTGTCTTCTTATTGTGGCATCATTCTTGGTGAGGGTAAGATGCTACTCAAGGTCAGGGTCATACCGGCCTGGGCTACATGCTCAGAGAGCTCCTCTATGTCTCTTTTCATGTAGTCCAGGGAGGTACATCTCAGGTCATTCACACCAGCATGGACAATGACTGAGTCATATTTGTACTTGCCTTGGAGTGACCTGAGTGCTTGTGTTATGTGGCGGATCCTAGCGCCCAACAGGCAGCTCACCGTGACCTTCTCCTTGTTCAGCCTGGTGAGCCGGACGTCAGTGTGCCTAACGATAGAGTCACCTATTACAAGTGTATCAGGTGTGTCGTTTAGCCTTAAGGGCTGTGACTGTTCGGCACACTGGCTTTGTGAGCTATGTGTTGCACGTGTTTTGTTTTGGGGTAGTGGTTGCTTGGGTGTCTGCTTTGGAGGTCTCTGCTGCTTAGGCAGATTTTTATTTAGAGCCTCCGAGTATGTTTTTGTGTGTTTTATGTGTTTGGTTTGCTGTCGTGGTAGGTCTATGTGAGACTGGAATTGTAGTGAGTGTGGTTTCCTTCTCCTCCTGACTGGTTACGCCAGTACTGAGTTGAGAGAGCTTAGCCTCCAGTTTGGCTATATGGTTGCATCTCTCACGTGTTGGAATTTGTTGGGAGGAGGAGAGGGTTGTCTGTGTACATGAGGCATTTGTAACACTGCCTCAAGATTCCCAGTTGAAACACCTTAAATAGGGGTGTTTCTTGATTATGTTGTGGGTGGGGCTTAAGGGGCGCCAGAGCACTACTTCGCCTAGGGCGCCATTTTGGCTAAGGCTGGCCCTGTGCATTTACATTGGCAAATAAAGTTTGTATCTGTAATACAATGTAATCTTCAACTGTTTATAACTTTTTGCTGAGACTGTTAGTTGCCTTCATCTACCTTTTTCTTGATTAATCTCTGTTTATGTTCTATGTGTCCATTTTTATTTCCTTGTTAATTTCAAATGTACCTTTTAAAATGTATGTATATTGTAGTGTATTGGAGCGTTTCTCCTCGAAGCATCATTGAAAATGGACTTCTGGCTCAGCTAGACTAACCCGGTTAACAAATGACAAAATAAATAAATCTGAGTCATTACACATTACAACATCTGCTGGAATATATTCAAGCATTGCCACAAGCTTATCTCCTTACCTTCCTTCCCAGTCTAAATGAATTCTGCCTAATGGCAGCTGAAACTATGTCCCAAGAGGACTGCTTGGGAAGTAAAGCATTCTTCTTTAATAACTTGCAGACTTAACAGTGATTGTGTCTGATGTAGTTCCCTCTGTAGGAATTATTTTCTTACCCTCTGCCAGGATAGGACCTAGGCCTTTGGAGTAATCTAGAATCACTGCAGTTTCAAGGCAACCTATCACTACCTTTGTTAGTTACATTGCATGCCTTTTGTTCCTTGCATGTCATTGTGGATATGCTCAATATAGATGTTATCATGGGTCTCCCCTGAAAATAGGCTACAACCCAGTGGGACTAACCTGATCAACAAAAGATAAATAAATAAATAAAAATAAAAATAAATTTCATGACACTAGACACATTTTATTTCATAATCTTGATGCATGTGAGCCAGTGCTTTCTTTCTCCTTTGCCATGTATATTCCAGCCAGTGATTTCTTTATCTCCCCTAGATTCATGTTGTGGAGGATTAGACTGCCTCCCTGAGTTCCTCTATATCCTTAACTAATGCTGGGTACCTCCTTCTTGTGACCTGCTAGCTAGTTACAGCTCATCCTTTTTACACATTTCCTTAAAAGTGCTATGCTACAGTTCTGTTAAGCAAATGTTTATGCCCTCAGTTAAAGTACTGAGGGCTTGCTGTCATATTGTAAGGTCTCCTCACATTTTACAAGTAGTAAATTGACGTTAATGCACACACCTAATAAATGAAGTTCTTATTATTGCAGTGAAAGCGCTAGCTGTCGCTCGTTCATCTCTAATACATATAACAAGAAGGCCTGGGGTTTCGTTCAGATGCTTTAATACTTACAAACATGTCAGGATGGATAGCAGCATCATTAAATACAAAGGAACTAGTTACAAACAGAGCTTACATATATACACGCTTACATCTCAACAGCTAACTACAAAATGGAAGTCACGCTCGCATGTGCTCAGTATTTATACTCTAGTGCAAGCCCTTGGATGGCTTCTTAAAGGTATATACACACATATTGATCTACAGCCTCCCTCTTAAAAAAGATTTCCCTTTGAAAAAAATAATATTAGAATCAGGCATGCATTACTATATATATTGGAAACAAAACACAATGTTCATGTTGCTTCATATCTGCTACAGGGTTTAGAGATTTGACCATATCTCATGACATAACAGTTGGGACTGGATTTAGCAACAGGGACAATCTGTGGTGCACAACTGTTATCAGGAACTTCTGGATTTGTCATAGGAGCAGGAATGTCCTCTGGAATTTCGTCTGGAATTGGAACACAGGACAACTCACTCTGAGATAAAGAGTCTCTCTCACAAGCTACATGCTGTGGTATAGGCTCAGACACCGGTCTCAAATGTTTTCGATTCTGTCCAAAAGTTACTGCTTCTGATTCTATAATGCACAGCCTCAGCTCTGGACAAATATTCTTCACAACACCAATCCAATCATAACCTCTGGATGTCTGCATCCTTATCACTTCTCCTTCTCGTAATGGATTGAGCGGTTTACTGGCCTTATTGCAGTAGGACTTCTGGGATAGGCATTTCTTCAACAGATTGGCTTTCACTGAGTTGCTGTTCTTGACACATAGAACCAACAATTGACTACTGACTGGTAATGTGGTTTTGGTTTGTCTCGACAGAAGTCTCTCAGCAAGTGAACCAAGATGTTTATCACGAGGAACATTTCTGAGATTCAAGAAAACATCACTATTGTCTCGTTTAGACTTCTCAAGTAACTGCTTTGCACTACTTGTTCTTCCAAACCATTTGACTGTGGGTACTCTGGACTACTTGTGACATGAGTAAAGCCCCATTTTCAGCAAATCTTTTGAACAGTTGTTCTTGTAAACTGTGTGTGAACTTCCATGAACAGCAAAATTATGCTTCATTTTAGTAATGCCAGTACTAGCTGCTAGGTTAAGAAGTAAGTCAATTTCAAAACAATTGGAGTAAGTGTCCACTAACACCAAATAATGTTGACCATTCTACTGGAAGATATCAGTTGCTACTGTTGACCAAGGTAGTTCCAGAATCTGTTTAAGCTGAAGTGGTTCCTTCAGTTGATGAGGCTTAGTACTATTACATACTGAACAAGATGAAAGTGCTGTCTCAATGCCTTGTGACATAGAAGGCCAAAATGCTATCTCTCTTGCCCTTCTTTTGGTAGATTTGGTTCCTAGGTGACCATGATGCAAGATAGTAATGTACTCAGGTTGCAAGGAATTTGGAACAATTACTTTCAGACCTTTCATAATGATACCTTTGTCAGACAAAATCTCATCTCTGTATGGAAAATAAGGTTGCACTTCTTGAAGTAAACTAGATTGCTTTGATGGCTATCCTTGATTGATAAAGTGGTTGAGCCTTTGTAAAACTGGATCTGTGGCTGTGTGTTCTCTAAGCTCATCAAAATGTATGGAAGAAAAATTTCTCACTTCCATAAATTCAAAATCATCAATCGATTGAGAACCTTGATTGCCATTCTGTTCAGTGGTATTTCTGGGTGATCTGGATACTGTATCAGCAAGATAAAAAGATAAAGAAGTTTGCCTTTCTTGTAGACAAGATTGAAATTATACTTTTGTAATCTCATCATCATATGTTGCAGTCTGGCTGGAGCTGAATGCATTGGCTTTCTCAGGATTGTGACTAATGATTGATGGTCTGTTTCAATCTGGATAGGTCTACCATAAACATAATAATGGAACTTCAAACATTCAAACACAATTGCCAAAAGCTTCTCTATCTGGGCATACTGCATCTCAGTTTGGGAAAGAGTTCTCAATATGTAGGCAACAGGTTTATCCTCTTGTAGAATGACTGCTCCAAGACCAAATTTTGAAGCATCACAGGAAAGTGTAACTGGTTTGTGAACATCATAGTATCTGAGAGTTGGTGGACTAGCAGTTCTCTATTTCAGGACATCAAATGCTCTTTGGTGTTGCTCTAACCAAGGCCAGGATACATCTTTATGTGTCAGTGCTCTGAGTGGTGCTGAAAGTGGTCTAGAACTTTTCTGAGGCATCTGTCATGTTCTGCTTCATTACAACCTCCTACCAGTATGTTGTCTACTATAATAGCACAAGGATACCCCCAAAAAATTTGCTCCATTGCACACTGAAAGACTTCACTTACAGAATTTATCCCAAAATGGCATTGTCTAAAATCTGTACCCGCCAAATGGAGTACTGAATGTAGTGAGCAATGAGGATTTTTTTATCAAACTGAATTTGCCAAAATTAACTCTTTGCATCTAAGACAGAAAAAGTAGTGGCATTTGCCATCAAGGCCAAGACTTCTTCAACTGTGCGCATTGGATGATGAGGTCTTTTTATTGCTTTGTTCAAATCTCATGGATCAGTACATATTCTGATGTCATTTGAACTTTTCTTATGAGCTACTACCATGGAAGATATCCATTCGGTTGGAGTTTCCACTGAACAAATTACATCTTGTCGCACCATTCTAACCCGGCTTTGACTCTGTCCTGCATGGCTATTGGAACTTTAAGTGCTGGCCTGATAACTGGACTGACCTCTGGGTCTAACTTCATGGAGTGCACAACTGGAAGTTTGCCTAGCTTGTCTTTGAAATGATCAGCATAGGTAGAAAAAATGTGCTGGGCAAAATTAGGGTAGTGGTCTTTTAATCTAACATGATGGACTTCCTTATTAAATGAAAGCAGTCCCATTTTCAAACAGTCTCTGAGCCCTAATAATGACTGAACATGCCTCTTGATGAAATAAAATAAGTTGTAGCTTCTTCCACTCTGCTGGAAGTAACATGAAAGCACTACTGAGCCTTCGGTTTGAATTTCTTCACCTCAATAAGCAACAAGTTTTGCAAATCTTGCCAGATCAAGCCTTTCACTTACACACTCTAGCAAATGTTTCTGCAGACATAACATTGCATTTAGAACCTGTGTTAACTTTGAGCTCTGTGGGTTTGACATTTATCCAAACAGTACAAAATACTTCATTCTTTGCCCTTAAATCTACTGCATTGACTGTTTCATGAAGCACTGACACACCATCAACATAAAGAATAGGCTTGCCACAGTCTAACTAATCAATTTGCTTCTTAAAATGCTCAAGTTTAATAAAGGAATGTGGGCCTATTGATTTACAAGATCATTTGAAATGATTCCATTTATTACATTTGCAGCATTGTTGACCAAAAACTAAATATTTCTCCTCTTTAGGTCCATGACTTCCACCACAGTTATGATAGTTGGCAATGAAACTAGGTTGGGGCCCATGCTTTGAGTTTGCTGATTCACTCTTGTGCTTCACTGAGACTGTGCGGAGTCTAGAATGTGCTAGAAAGTTCTGGGGTTTACCATTAGGTGCTGCAGGGGTTACCAGCTGCCATGTGCCTGGGCCTGTTTCTTTTAATAATGTGCTGCATACTATCAACATAAGCTTTATCACTGTGCCTTCTAGAGCTGCTCGCATTTATAGGTTCATAGGTTCATAGGTAGGTAATAGGCTATCTGCCTGAAGGCATTTATAAGTTTAGCCAGAATGTGTTGGCTTTCGCCGCCCCCTTAGATTAGTTCCCCATGCCTCTGTCCAGCAGATCCACTGAAGTGATCCCAGGGTAAACTTTCTGTTTCCAATCCACTCATCAAGGTTTCTCTTGAAGAGTGTTAGTGAGGAGCTCTGCCTAATGTAGATTGGAATCTTGTTCCAAAGCATGGGAAGTCTCTGGGACAGGAATCTATCCCTCCAGCTCATCCTATTTATTGTTGCAGTGAGGTTTAGATCCCTAGAGCGTGTGGCTTGAGGGGACATGGTTTTCTTTAGGTGGAGCATGTCCATCAATTCTGGGTTGGACATGGCTTTGCATGTCAGGCAGAGATCATCTCTGAGTAGGGGGTATGCAACCGAGTACAGCTGGAGTTTCTTCAGTCAAGCTGCATAGGGCATCTGTTTGAGGCCAGTGATCCTCTTGGTAAGGTACTTCTGTGGTCTTTCCAGCTGTTGCAGGTGTCTTGTAAAGTACATCCCAAATGGGGCGTTTTACTCTATGATGGGCCTGATGAGTGATGAGTAGAGGGGCACAATGACCTCTTTTGATCTGGATGTGAACCCTTTTGTGATTAGGTAGGCCACATAGAAGGATTTTTCTAACACCAACAGCAAAGTAGTTTTTAAGTTTAATTTTTTTAACCTTTTTAAAAAAAAAAACATCAAAAATCCCCTAAATAATAACATACTGTACATAAGCGGAAAAAGCCACTTAAATACAAACATAAAAAGTAATGTCATTTGTACTACTTTTGTAGTTTTTGTCTTTTTTTGTAGATATTTGATGTTTTTTGGGTTTTTAAGGTTATTTTAAAATTTAATAAACAACAGTCTGATTACACTCTTCTCTTTCTTCTGTGGACTTAATGAACTTTGTATGTATCGTTTCTGAGAGACTTGTTAAGGATTTTTCTAACCACTTTGGTAATGCGATTATCAAAGGAGAGATTACTATCTACTTGGGTCACCAGATCCTTTATTACATCTTCCGTATTTAGGGGACTACCACCTATGTGGTAGTTTGTGGGTACTTTGTTTTTTCCAAAGGGGATGACTATGCACTTTTTGTCATTTAGCTTGAGGCCATTATTTTGACACCAGGTATCCATCTCAGTGAGATCGTTTTGGAGGATGTCTGTGTCAGCCAGAGAGTCAATTATAGCCCCTAGTTTGCAGTCGTCTGCGAACATGGTCAGCCATAGTCCTCCTGTGCTTGCCTGTACCTCTGAGAAGTATATGCTGAACAGGAGGGGTCCTAGGACTGAGCCCTGGGAAACGCCACTTGTAACCGGTTTAGAGTTAGACCTAGCTCCAGCAACTCTCACCATGTGGGTTCTGTCCATGAGCCAGTTGGCAACCCATCTTGTGACATAGGGGTTTATGTTCAGGCTGGTGAGCTTGTCTATAATACCAGAATGGGGAATAGTGTTGAAGGCCTTTGTGAGGTCTAGGTAGGCTGTGTGTACCACCTTTCCCTCGCCTATAGCCTTGGTAACTGTCTCAAAGAAGTCCACCAGGTTTAGGAGGCATGATCTGCCCTTAACAAATCTGAACTGGGTAGGGTCCAGTGTTTGGAGGTTTCCAATGTCTCTGTTAATGAGTTCCATGATGATGCACTCCATGGTCTTGCAGACCAAGCTAGCCAGGCTTATAGGGCGATAGTTCCCGGAGTCTGTTATGGCTCCACCTTTGTGAAGCAGAATAACCGCTGCTGTGCACCACTCTATGGGTACGTAGCCTGTGGAGAGGCTGAGTTTGAACAGTGTGTTTAGGTGAGGGGTTAGTTCATCTTTGAGCTCATGTCAGACGCAGCCTGAGACACCATCCAATCCCATTGATGCTGTGTTTTTGCCTTTGGAGAGAGCTGTTTTAACCTGAGTGTCTGTGATTTCATGGGGTTTACATTCTTCTGGTATGATTATGGGCCCTTTTGGGGGTGAGAGGGGGGTGAAGTTTGCACTGAACCTGTCTGCCAGGATGTTGGCAATATCGGTCGGTTCAGTGTATTTTGTGCCATTCTGCACTAACTCCAAGCAGATCTGAGCATTGCCACTTAGATTCTTGACATAGCTAAAGAATACCTTGTTGTTATATTTGGAGTCCTTTGCAATTTTTCTTTTGAAGCTAGCCTTGGATGATTTTATGAGGGATCATAGTTTCTTGCTGATACTGATCAGGGATGTCTTCCCTTCTTGGGATTTTGCTCTTTTCTGTACTAGTTTCCTCCTTCTGTTGTATAGCTTGTTTATGGCAGGGGTCCACCAGACTGGTTTTCTTTTCTTGGAGGAGTGAGACTTAGTTTTGCTTGGGATAGCATAATCCATGCATTCTTGTAGGTGCCCATAGAATGCATTAGTAAAGGATTTTGCAGCTTGGACACCATCCTTTAGCATGGGGGCTTTGAAACTTTCCACCTCAGTCTTAAGTAACGTGAAGTTTGCTTTTGAAATGTTTTTCATGGTGGTTTCCTTGACCGGGGTGGGGGCAGAATGTGGATATCCAGAGTGATTTGTTTATGGTCAGATCTAACCAGCGAGGGGTTAACCTCCAGTGTGGAACACTGGTCACCCATGTTGGTGATGACCAGGTCCAATATGTTGTCACCTCTGGTGGGAGTGTTGACCAGTTGATCCAGGGTGTTTGAGTTTATAAATTCTAGGAAATATTGGGCAAGGGAGTTAGTACTTGAGTAGTTCTCCCATTTAACGTTTGAGTAATTGAAATCACCCAATATTAGGGTGTTTGGTAGGACCTTTATGTTTCCCAGTGTTTCTAGAAATGTGGAATGGGAGTCCTGGGATGATCTCTGCAGCATCGTGCTGTGCCACTAACCTGGAGGTGTGGGTATCCTTGATGAATATGGATACACCCCTGCCTTTTGTATTTCGGTCAGGGTTCTGTGGCTGAAATGTATGGTATGGTATGGTATGAGTTGTAGCCTGGTAGTGCTGGGGTGCTCTCTGGAGCCTTAAACCAGGTTTCTGTTACTGCACATATATCGATTTTCTCCATACTGAGGAGTGCCTCAAGTGCATGCATTTTGAGGTTTAGACTTCTGGCACTGAGTAGCATTACCCTCAGTCATTTGTTACTTGTGCTATTTATGATGGTGGGTTTGTCTTTTGAGCCTTGCCTAAAAAAGGCACTATGGGGGTAGCAAGAGCCTTGACCAGTATTCAAAAGCCTAAGGGTGACAGGTGCAAGCCGTCTCTAGTGAAGCAGAATGACTTGTCGAGCATGTCATCCCAGGCGGACAGACACTGGATCCCCTTTGAATGACACCAGAAACTCAGCCAATTGTTGAAATTGATAATTTTTTCTTTATACCGTGGTATCATTCTTGGTGGGGGCAGGATGCTACTCAGAATCAGGGTCATACTGGCCTGGGCTACATGATCAGAGAGCTCTTCCATGTCTCTTTTCATATAGTCCAGGGAGGTACGGCTCTTGTCATTCACACCAACATGGACAATGACAGAGTCGTATTTGTACTTGTTCTGGAGTGACCTGAGTGCTTGTGTTATGTGGCGGATCCTGGCACCCGACAGGCAGCTAACAGTAACCTTCTCCTTGTTCAGCCTAATAAGTGGGACGTCAGTGTGCCTGACTATAGACTCACCTATTACTAGTGTGTTGGGTATGTTATTTTGCCTTAAGGGCTGTGATTGGGTGGCACACTGGTTTTGTGAAGTATGTGTTGCATGGTTTGTGCTGGGGGGGAGTGGAGGTTGCTTGGATGTCTGCTTTGGAGGTCTCTGTTGCTTTTGCAGATTTTTATTTAGAGCCTCCGAGTATGTTTTTGTGTATTTATTTGTGTTTTTTGCCAGTGCTGGTTTAATGGGTCTATGTGAGACTGGTGGTGTGATGCAAGTATTTCCCTTCTCCTCTTGACTGTCTGATCCAGTCATGGGTTGAGAGAGTTTAGCCTCTAGTTTGGCTGTATAATTGCATCTCTCGCATGTATTAGTGTTTGGTGGTAGGAGAAGAGGGTTGTCTGTGTACATGAGACAGTTGTAACATTGCCTCAAAATACCCAGATTCACCAGTTGGACTGGATAGTACACCTGTAACTGCCCTTTGGACATGCCTGGATAGGTGCAGTGAACTGTTTTACTGATTGGCTGGTAAGGTCAAATAGAGAGCCTTGTCCTTCTGTACAGTATAGGGGGGGTCTAGTGTTAGGGTTTATAAGTGCTTGCTATAAGTTTTGAGCAAGTGCCAGGCTGAAAAATGAATGATTTGAGTGCTTAAGTTGAAAGTTTATCTAGTTCCAAGGGAAAAATTGAAGAGGACACTTTGTGGAGCCGGGAATAGTTATACCCTAGCTAACCGGTGCTGCCCAGCGCGCAAAACCAGGCAAATGCGTTTTTATAGCAGGGAAATGAAAGAGATAGAAATTAACCCAAAATGGCCAATAAACTACTAATTTCTGGGCTGATACCACTCCTCCAGGCACACATAGGCTGCTCAAAGATCCCCTCTCTCACAGGTGAACAGAGAAACTTCCTTCTATCCAAGTAAGTTATGGGTAAACACAGAGACTTGTAAGCATATTTGTGTGCTTTTCTTTATGCTTGTATATCTGACAAAACTTAATGGCCTTATTCAAAGTTAAATCAATGTTACAAAGTAAAATCTTTCTCACAGCATCATCTTTTATACCACACACAAGTCTGCCTTTCTCAACTCATCCCTTAAGTCACAAAATCTGCATGTTTTAGCTATATTCCTCAGATCAGTTATATATGCTGCAAAAGTTTTACTAGGCTTTTGATACCTTGTGTAAAATAAGTGCCTTTCCATTGCAAAATTTGTCTGGGGGTTACACATTCTCTAAATTTATGTTTTAAGCACTCTGCGTCCTCCCTTGACTCAGCTGGTACAACAATATGATGGTTCTCCCTCTCCAGTATAAATAGCAGGTGCATACATGAATGTTCCCTTTTGATAGCTTCTGATCCACCTAAAATCAAGCAGAATAAATGCCTTTGCACTATAATCTTTATCAGAAAATGCAGCCTGTATGAAAATGTTGTACTGTTGCTCAAACGCTCTCCAGTTCTCAACAATATTATTGTCAAACACAAGTGTACTGGATTTTCGAAATATTTCTGCCATGCCCAAAAAGTATGCACAAACACACTGAAAATATGGCCCTTGTGATTATGTATGAACAAATTGTTCCCGTGAGCTTGTAACAACATTCAAATGCACAATAAATTCTTCAAAATACTTTACTTTGTGAAATATGCTCTGTAATGACTGTACTTTCAGAAATGTGCCTTGTAATGACTGTGAAATATGGGTTGTGATGGCTGTACTTTGTGAAACAACTTTACTGTAACACTGCACAAACGTGCAAACACACTTCTGATAACTCGGATATCTTTACTTAATGCAAAAAAATACATATTTTGAAAAATGCGGTCGTTTCCCTTTATTTTATTTGTTTTATGCAATTTGAACTTTATTTCAAATATTTTCCATAGTAATTTGAATATTTTTATCGATATCATACATATTTGTTTATGCAAATGTTATTTAGAGAGTTCTGTATGCCTCGTTTCATATTATGAGAAAAAGAAATAGTGCTGAGCAAGTTTAATACCTGAAATTCTTTTCTTACCTGTTTTACAAAGTTTGCACAATTCTGGGGTGGTCCACTGCTGTATATTCTACCAGCATGTGGATAAGTGCCTTAAATAATTTTTGCCAAGTCATTTTAAACTTCATGCCCCTTTGGTTTGCCGGTTCTGACTTCAGGCACTTTTAGATATGCCGCTTCTGGTAACACGTCCTTTAGACATGCCGCTTCTGTCACCATGTCTCTCGTTTGTCTCTAATACATATAACAAGAAGGCTTGGGGTTTCATTCAGATGCTTTAATACATACAAACACAACAGGATGGATAGCAGCATCATTAAATACAAACAAACTAGTTAACAAACATAGCTTACATGCATACATGCTTACATCTCAACAGCTAACTACAAAATGGCTCGCACGTGCTCAGTATTTATACACTAGTGCAAGCCCTTGGATGGCTTCTTAAAGGTATATATATACATATTGATATACGCTAGCATTGCCTTCTGCATCTCCCTTATGCACAAAACAATGAAAGTCTTCATTGATAAAATATCTTACTACTACTTACTACTAGTGCAATCATCTGGGGGTTTTTTTGTGTTCTCTAAACTTTTACTTGTAAGTTTCAAAGGTAAGTTTAAAGTACTCAAGTGAAACATTTATCCCTTTACAATAACTCAGTCAGTCAGAAGCTGCATGTTAGATACAGAATGGGCTACCTTACCTAAGGAAAAGGAGTCAAAACCCTCATCATTGTTCCTGGTCAAGTTTGATGGTGATTATGCATATGATTACATGTCCAAATAACGCTAACAAAGTCATTACCTTCTTTATTTGTAGTGATGTCAGCATCTAAGGCTGGGTTGTCATCCCCTGCTACTCACATATCTTTGATATTTGATTTGATGATTTAGTCCAATATTTCCTTCTCAAACTGGCACCACTTCTGTTTTTCTCTTGTTCCTCTCTCCCTTTGCAGATCAGTTTGTTTCATTCCCTTGGCTGTATTAGGCTCCAGACATTTAATTTCTTACTGTAATCTCTTTAACTCAACAAGGTTCTGGGATAATCAGAGGATGGATTTGGTTGCTTTAATGCATGTCCTTTATAGCTACTACCAGGCAGTCTCTGGTTTCAGTGGACTGCATTTTAACTATACACAAGCTGCAATAACATTCAGGCTTGAAATACTGGTAAATATTTACTCATCTATGACACTGACATTTGCATTCTACACAGAGCTTATTTATGCTTATTTAAAGGGACACACATACACAAGCACACACACACACACACACACACATATTTTATATATATATATATATATATATATATATATATATATATATATATACATGTATGTCATATGGCTGAATTCACTAATATTCGAATACAAAGTAATTGAGCATTAGTGATCGAAACTTATCCTATCAAAAACCCAGGAAAAAAAAACAAAAAGTGAAACTAAACAATTTCCTTTTCTGATTAGTTAAAAAACCCTGTCACTAACATCAAACATAATTGGTCTGTTATTGGCAGTGTTTTCTAAGGGAACGTGTAGGGCTGGGGTTGCAGTTAGGGTAAGGTTTAGGGTTAGTAAGGTAAAACAGGGTGATATATATATATATATATATATATATATATATATATATGTGTGTGTGTGTGTGTGTGTGTGTGTGTTAGTGGTGTGTGGGGGGCCTGATGCAAAAAAACATGCACCCTCCTAGAAAATATATATACTCTTAATTCATATTTTTGTATATTCCTTCCTCAATGGTTTTCAGGCAAGTGTCTGCTTGGCAGTTTATTACACTTTCAAGCATACGGGAATCACATGTCTCATTTTTAGGGAAGTCATGAGAGGACCTGCACTATTAGTTAAGATAATCAGAACATATACAACATCTGATGTTCAATCAAACTGAAGAAAATTTTCCTAGACAGGATGAAACAGTGCAAGAGCACAAACACAAAAATCCATTTGTTTCCTTGCCAGTACATAATAAATGTGCTGTTTTATAGAAACAAGCTTCCTTGAGACGTGAGTCTTCATTATTTTTTATTTTACCTGTATTTTTTTATAGAAAAATGTAATCATATTGTGTCATTTGACCACTACCTACATACTGCCACCCAACAAAGGATTATTCTGTTTTGTGATTCCCAGTAGTGTCTTTAAACTGATGCTGCAGAATTATTGGAAGAAACAATGAGTAAGAGTAGCACCTGTACCTGAATGGATATAAAGACTAATGGTCAGAAGGATGAAATACGGCATGACAAAACTGGTTTATCCCTTTTTAATTTCTCCAAGTCTTTTGGATTTCTAATATGATGATGGGAATGGACTCCATTCCTAAGTCAAAGTACAATTAAGGTTCATGAAAATAGTACTGTTTCAATCTTTGATGTCAGCCGGAAGTGCTCTTCGCAGCACCCGCAATGTGCCCAGTAATGACTCCTTCTGCAATTCGTACCAAGTTACATGTATTGGTAACATATCTAAATACAATTGTAGATTATTTTTTGTAAGACCCATTGCTCCTACTACTATTGGAATTGTCTGGGTATCCTTCATCCACATTGCTCTTGTTTATGCCTAAAAATCTTGATATTTTATGACTTGTGTTTCTCTGTACAGAAAGCACTGTAGTCACTGTGTGTAGAGATTTCAATGATCAATGCTACTTTTATCTTCTTTTCATGGACCACTATATATGGTTTTCTCGCATCTATCATTTGAACTGTTGGTAATGGGTAATCCCATGTGATGTAGACTTCATCATTTTCTATAATGCTTTGTGGCTCATGTTTCCAGTGTTTTTCAGCTACATCAATATTATAATGTTTGCATAATCCCCAGTGCAACAGTCTTGCCACATTATTATGCCTTTCAGTATACAGCCTTCTGCCATAAGTATGTCACAACCAGCAACGAGGTGTGTGACTGTTTCCAGTTCTGTTTTACAAAACCTATATTTGTCTGTTTCACCCACATGTTCAGTGGCCTCTGTAAACCAACCTGTACGTAGCCCACTATTTTAGGCCACCAATATTAACCTTTTTTCTTTTGGCTTGAATTCGCCTCTCCTTAAACATTCCTGTGTTTGATCCTGATCAACATGACGTTCTTCCAGAAGTTTTCTATACCAGCTACATTTATGCATTTTCCACATTTCTTGCCTTCTCATCTGATCCTTCACCTTATATTCTTTCTTTTCTATTCTGGTACATCCAGTTGCTGCCTGATTTTTATCTACTTCTGGTTTGATTTCCATTCCTGCTTGATGCTGATATGCTTCTGCTAGACTAATCAGGGAAGTCATCTTAGACTTATTCTCCTCATCTTTCAAAACTTTCACTACATTTGGTTCTTGTGAGGTCAGCAGATGTGTGCAGTCCCACAATTGCAGATCTATACATGTAATCAATTTCAAGGAGCCCCATATCTCCTTCGGAATGGGGAATATATAATCTTGGTATGCACTGATTTTTATAAATCATTTGGTGAGCATGAAGTATCCTTCTTGTTTTCCTATTTAATCTATCCAACACTTTTTGGGGCCAGTCAATCACTCCAAAACTGCAAGTTAGGACAGGAAGAACAAATTGGTTTATAGCTTGAATTTTGTTCCTAGATGTCGAAGCTGTTTTCAGGATTAATTTAAGTCTTCTAAAATAGTTCTTAGTAAGTTTTATTTGCATTTGTTCATTTTTTTGTTGATCCTTCATCAGTTTCCAAATATTTATACATTCCCTCTTGCACAAGTTCTTTATATCACATTCTTGTCCCAAACTGATATTTTCTTGGTGCTGCAGTTTTCCTGCTTTAAAGGTTGCTTTTGCACATTTATCAAGACAAAATGACATTCTTATATCATCTGAAAAAGTTTTGACTACTTGCAGTTGTGCTTTCAGTTCCTCAACTGATGAGCTATATAGTTTTAAATCATTGACAAAGAGAAGATGAGAGGTCTTTACACTTTGTTGTTTTCTAGGAACACAGACAGAATAGCAGTGGTGACAGGGAGCCACCCTGGAATATCCCCCTTTGAATTTTTATGCCTAGAATAATAATTTGCCTTTTATCATGGAAATAATTGCAAAGTGGTCTGCCACTGTTTCATGGCCACTGTAATGTAGTTGATCAGTGTAGGATGTATTGTATACATTTTAAGCACTCTTTTATCCATGAATGTGGAATACTATCAAATGCTTTTTTGTAGTCAAATAAATGCCATATTTAGATTCTTTCTCTTTTTAGAGTTCCCCATTATGACTTTATTTAACAACAGATGATCTTTTGTTCCATTTGACTTTCTTTTCTTACCCTTTTGTTCTACTGCCTTGATTAAATTTTCTTCTAAATGACTATAAAGTCTGTTGGCATCAATTCCAGTGTATAGTTTATACGTCGTCTGAAGGCACGTAATTAGCCTATAATTTTTAGGATAACTTCCAGGTTCACTTTTAAGTAGGAGCATTATTTTTCCTGTTGTTAACCAGCTTGGTGTCTGTATGGCGTGTGCACATAAACAGTTTTGCCAGAGGTTAGGTACTGCATCCGGGCCTGGGGTTTTCCAATTGGAGGCTTTTCTTATCTCAATCTTTCTGACTGTTACTTCATCCAATTTCATATCTTGTAACTTTGAACTTCTTATTCTTTCTTTTACTTCTTCTATGAAGTTAGCATCTTTGATATGTTCCACAGCATTTTCATAGATATTTCTCCAAAATGTACCTATTTCTTCTTTTTGGGTAGTCTTTCAATTATTTTTGCCTCATTTCCAAGTTCTCTATAGATCTTTTTGGGGTCATCAATAAATTGCTTATTTTGTACTTTTCCTTCATATTTATCTGTGCACCTTCTAAGTTTTTCTGCCTGTGGTGATATTTTTAGTTTATTATTTGCAAAAGTGCAAGATAGATCCTGATCCTTTATAATACTGCATATTGCTTTTATCACCTCTATCTTCCTCAGTATTTTTCTTGATCTGTTCCCTCTTCTATACTCTTCTAACAGTGACACTTCTTGTCTTAATTGCTTTATGGTTTCTCTATCTGATATCTCCGTGATGGTATTCTATTTCTCCCTTTCCTTTCCCTCACCACCCTGTGTTCTTGTGGTAGAATATTATCTGTTATTAATTTAGCTGCACAGTAATGCATCCTGTTTACTTCTGTTATATTGCATGGATCTCTGTGGAGAGTCCTAATTACTGTATTCATTTGTTTTATCAAACTTCTGATTTTGGGGGTTTTATTGACCTTCTGCAGTCTATTTCTTTCATTGATCTTAATATGTCTCTATATCTTTATTAAATCAAGCAACTCTTCTCTTAGCTCATTTTCTCCCAAACTTGAGGGCACATTTTTTGTTCTCCATTTCCTACGGCCATTCTATAGAGAGTTTTATAGCATCTTCCTGTGGCACGTTCTCTTCAATTTCATCCTGTGTCATCCATTGCTCTGTTATATGCAAACTCACTGGCCTATTTCTCCTCAACACTGACTGCGCCAGAGTTGCCACAGTTTCCTGTTCCTTTCCTTGCCATCCAGCTTCAAGTGAATGTTTATACTGGTTTCCTGTGGAAAGTTCCAAAATATCTTCATATGTCAACTGCCCAGTTGCTTCCAGTTCCACTATTTCTCCTTAATTTGGATGTCTATTTCTCTATCCTGCTGTGGTGCTTTCTGAGTTAGATTTTCTACACTGAATCCTTCATTTCACAGGTCTCCATAACCTCAGTTTCCATTTCTTTAACTTCTCCATTACTAATCTCCTTTTCTACTTTTACTCTTTGTCTTCTTATTTTTTGCACTGTAATGCAGATTGTGCAGTTATTTAGATTACATGCAAACTCCTACACAGTAAACAAGGGGGTTCTGAATGGAGAGATGATAAGTCAGCAAGTAAGGGAGAATAGTATTGCTGAAACTGAATTCTTCCTCAAGTCTTGGTGTATACCTTCATGAGGTGCACCCGTTTTTTCACAAAATCTCATCAAGACGAAACTGATATATAGACTGTATTTTATATAGCATATATCATGGACAGACATATGTCAAAAATTAAAAAAGATAGCTGGGTGCACAAGACCCATGCCTGGATTCCTTTGCCTGTATTTCTCTTTAAATATCTTTGGTTTTGCTCTTTTTGTATTGATTCATTTTGCGTTCGCCTGTGCATAAATATTACACCATATTAACTTCAGCTTCTGTTTTTTAACTTCTGCTTTACTGGTCTTATTTTCTATATTTCCTCTTTGAAATACTATTTTTTTATTGTGAAATTTTCCATATCATGATGCCTTTGCCTGTATTTCTCTTTGAATATCTTTGGGGCTGCCTTTTTGTATTGATTAATTTGTCTTTCAACTTTGCATAAATATTGCACCATATCAAATCTCTATTTCTTCCCCATGTCTATATTTCTTTTTTATACTTTTTAAAAATCTCTCGGTTTTGTTGTTTATATTTTTGCATTTTCTCTGATGCTTCTTTTTCCAAACAGATCAAAATTTCTTGGTCTATATAATATTTTTCATAAATTTGTTGTAGTAATGAACATCATTTTTTATTTGAGATTTCTGACAGTTGTTCTTGTGGAAGTATGTTTCTTTCCTCTAATTTCTCTCTTAATCTTTTTGTATATCTTGTGTCTGGAAATTCTGGGCTTTTTGCATAATAGTAGCAATACATAATTTCTTTCTTATCCTCAATAGTCCACTCTATCGTCTTTATGGCTAGTCTTTGGCCTATCAGTTTTTGTGATTTTTGTGGACTGCTACTTCCTTCTACAACAGGCCATCCTCCCCCTGGGCCTGGGCTAGCCCCATTATAGGAATGTTTCCATATTTTGAGGATTCTGCACTGTCATTTTTTCTAGTCCTGGCACCAGTTCGCCTACCAAGACTGGGCACTTTTTATCCTTGGTCTTGTTCACCCAGCTATCTTTTTTAATTTTTGACATACGTCTGTCCATGATATAGGCTATATAAAATACAGTCTATATATCAGTGTCGTCTTGATGAGGTTTTGTGAAAAAATGGGTGCACCTCATGAAGGTATACACCAAGACTTGAGGATGAATTCAGTTTCAGCAATACTACTCTCCCTTACTCGCTGACTTGTCATCTCTCCATTCAGACCCCTGGTTTACTGTGTAGGAGTTTGCATGTAATGTAAATAACTGCATAATCTGCATTGTGCTCAGTGAAAACAGACTGCAGCAAAACTTCAAACTGGAGGGACAGTAAATTCATCAACAAATATGAGAGTGAACTGTAGACTTTTATTGTGAGTGACATGCATAGGAAAAATCCTTGTGAGAACATGACACAAAAGTTTAGGAATCAAAGGATGCAAATGAACATGAATCACCAGTAAAACCATTTCAACTTCTCTGCCCAGTTCTAAAGGTTTCATAAGCTCATGGATGTTAATCAAACTGCAGTCCTTCAAAGGAGGTTTAACAGGTTAATAAACATTCTGCTGTACATTAACTGAGCTTAGACTGCACACCGAGCAGAGCAGAAGAGAGAGGGGAAATGTGACACAATTACTAGCAAGGTAGGAGAGAGTCTGGAAACATGGTATGATTATTCACATATGTAACACTAGCATCTTGTCACAGTCACAATAACAGTCATTCATAAGCTGCCCTTTTATATTCCACTTAGAACGTCCCTCCTGCTGAAGTTCTGCTCCATCTCCAGTTGCTCTCCTCCCAATCCCTGTTTTTCACTTCTAGATGTTCATTATCTTATTCTTTCTCCTAAATTCACACACTTCTACCATCCTTGCTGTTACCACCTCCTTTCTTACTGGTACAATTTCTACTCTTCCCAAACTCCTATCTTTTGTTACTTTTTACTCCTCCATCCTCCCCTCATATTTCCTTCCTTTCCACACCACTGACATTTTTTTCATAATGTCTATTAGGTATCACATTCGTTTGCTGCAAGGTTCTCCTGCCTTGCTTTTGACACCTGCAATCTCCAGCATCTTTACACAGTGTACTTACAATTCCTGTCTGTTATTCCAATTGTATTTTATACCTATGTTTCACTTTTAGTGGGCATGTTTTGCAAATTAGTTTTCAAGTTTCATTTACCAAACAGAACCCCAACTTTCTTAAGTAAAATTGCCCCCCTGCACCCCTCCCACATCCCCTGCTAATTAAATATATGAACTCCAAGATTGCAATCCACAGAAAAAAATGGCAAACATACCATCACATGTTTCATGACTGCCTGTTGTAACCTTAGTAATGTTCCCTTTTAACTTGCTATACTACAACATAACTCATGATAGTGCAGTGAAGTGCAATCTTGGTTCATAGGTTCATAGGTTGGTACTAGGCTATCAGCCCTAGGGCCTATACAAGCCTAGCCATAACAATTCCCTGGCTATTTCTTCCCACACTATTTACTTCCCTGGACCCCTGTCTAGCAGGGTGACTGACGTGATCCCTGGGGTGAATTTCCTTTCTCCCATCCAATCTTCAAGGTTCCTTTTGAAGAGGGCCAAAGAGGCACTCTGCTTGACATGTATGGGCAATCTATTCCAGAGTCTGGGGAGTCTCTGGGTCAGGAAACTATCCCTCCAGCATGTTTTGTTTATTGTGATGACAAGGTTTAGACCAATGGGGCGTGTGGCTCTGAAGGATTGGGATTTCTTTAAGTGTAGCATGTTCAACAGCTCAGGGTTTTACATGGCCTTGTATGTTAAGCAGAAATCGCCTCTGAGTAGACGATATGCGACAGAGTATAGCTAGAGTTTTTTAAGGTGGTCAGCATAGGGCATCTGCTTTAGGCCTGTGATTCTTTTAGTGAGGTATTTCTGCGGCCTTTACAGTTGTTGCAGATGTCTTGAGAGGTACATACCAAATGGGGTGTTGTATTCTATAATGGGTCTAATGAGGGATGAGTACAGTGGGACAATGACCTCCTTTTTTTCTGGATGAAAAGTCCTTAGTGATGAGGTGTGCCACATAGAAGGATTTCCTGACTGTTGTGGCGATGTGGTTATCGAAGGTGAGACCACTGTCCACCTGTGTCCCTAAGTCTCTTATCACATTTTCGGTGTTTAGTGTACTGCCACCTATATGGTAATTCACAGATACATATTTTTTCCCAAAGGGGATAATTATACATTTCTTGGCATTGAGCTTGAGCCCATTGCTCTGGCACCAAGCATCTGTTTCTGTAAGGCCCTTTTGTAGAGTATCCACATCATTTGGGGATTCAATAATGGCTCCCAGTTTGCAGACATCTGTGAACTTTGTTAGTCCCTTAGTGTTGGCCTGTACTTCAGAGAAGTAGATGCCAAACAAGAGGTGTCCCAGGACTGAACCCTGAGGTACTCCACTTGTCACTTGTCTGGAGCTGGATTTGGAGTCTGCTGCTTTTACAGTGTGGGTTCTATCAGTAAGCCAGTTAGCAACCCATTGGATGACGTAGGGATTAATGCCCAGCTTAGTAAGTTTATCTATGATTCCAGAGTGGGGGATGGTGTCAAAGGCCTTAGCAAGGTCTAGATAGGCTGTGTGGACCACCTTACCCTCGTCCATGGCTCTGGAGACTGATTCAAAGAAGTCAATCAGGTTCAGGAGATTAGATCGGCCCTTCACAAGCCCAAACTGGGTGGGGTCCAGTGTTTGAAGGTTGCCAATGTCTTTGTTTATAAGTTCCATGATAATACACTCCATGGCCCTGCAGATAAAGCTTGTCAGACTGATGGGACAGTAGTTTCCAGGATCCAAGGTGGATCCCCCCTTGTGGAGTGGGATAACTGTAGCTCTGCGCCACTCAGTGGGCACGAAACCTGAGGTGAGGCTATGATTAAACATGACACTTAGGTGAGGTGCCAGTTCATATTGTAGTTCATGTAGTACACATCCCAGGATGTCATCTGGTCCCATGGATGCTGTATTCTTAGCTTTGGAGAGTGTGTTTTTTACCTGTGTGGCCATTATTACCGGAATTTGGCAATCTTCCGGTATTGAGATGGGCCATTTAGGGGGTGAGAGGGGGGTGAAGTTGGCACTGAATCGATCTGCCAGGATATTGGCAATATCCTTGGAGTTGATATATTTAAGTAGCAGGGGTGTGTATTTGGTGGAATGTCATATGGTTTGTGTTGTCTATAGTCATTATATGTATCCCGTGTATTTTCAGTATTTTGGGATTCAGGATTTTGAATTTTAAGGATTTTGGTTTTCCGGATTATGAAGTTCAGGGTTGTGATATTTCAGGATTCTAAAGTGAAATCACACACACACACACACACACACACACACACACACACACACACACACACACACACACACACACACACACACACACACACACACACACACACACACACACACACACACACACACACACACGCACACACACACACACACAGTCAGTGGTGCAACAGGTAGCACACTTGACTGGTGCTAGAGGATCAGAAGGCTATGAGTTCTATTCCCAGTCCAGATGACTGGATTGCTGACATTGCAGTGTCATGTTAGGGGCTATTATACTTCTTCATCTGAGACATTAAACTAATCTCTCATCTGATTCAGTCGGTGGTAGTTCAGGTGGATCTTAAAAATCTCATGGCACCTGTTGAAAAAGTAAGGGAAGTTTCTTGATGCCCCTGTCAAATACCCTAATAGTATAAATACAACTTCAGGTCTTCCCTGAAAATATGTCACAAGCCTAGTGGGACTAACTTGGTCAATAAAGGGTGAATAAATAAAAATAAATAAATAAATGAACTTGTATGTGTTGTCAACAAACTATATTAATACTACAGTACCAGTATTGCTTTTTTAGAGCTCATGTATTATTTTTGACAGGCCAAATTACAGTTAGTAAGTAGTGTACATATGAAGTCATTCAGCTGTTCTCATTTACTGTTGGCACGTTCCTGATTTTTAATTATTTAGTACTCTCTGCAAATTCCTTTGTGCATACTCATCTCTGTGTCTGCAGAAATGTATATGGATATTGTGGAATTTTTGTTAGTAAATCTTGTATGCTTGGAACATTTTTGTCTGGGTCTTTATTAAAAATTCTGTCTTGTTGCCCCTCCTGGGAAAGAAAGAAAGAAACTGTACACGTGCATTTATGAAACAACTTTACACAAATAGTGTTGATTCAAGAGTAGTGAGGCATTTCATTCTGGCATTGAACGAACATAGAACTACCCTGGAGAGCAGAACAACTAAATTAAATATGTATAAAATGGCAACCCTTTGTATAACAGGCAAAAGCCTCTGAGGTTGATTTCAGCCTCACTGACTTGCCATCACTTTTAAGTTTCAGTTTCATTTTATTTTATTCTTAATAATTCCTTGTTAGTACAATATGCAGTCATGAGCGAAAATGGGTGAGGAGAACAACATGCATGAAACAGAGAAAAGAAAGCAAATGAGAAACATCAGTTTTAAAACACAGAAAGACATAAAAAAGTGAACGAAAGAAAGAAAGAAAAAAGAAGGAAAAGCATCAGCTGAATGTTGAGATTCTGTGTGTATAAGACAGCAACTGTAGCTGTTGTGTTTGATGTATTATTTTTTTCTTTGTATTGTCCTGTGATTGTATGTAAATGTGTACTTATCACTATGGTGGTCTTTGGTACAGAGTAACCACTGTGCTTTAATGTTATAACAGGAAAAGCAGTGCTTTGCAACTGCTCCAAAATAGTCATTAAGAACCTTGGTTTGTCATATTATTTCACTTCTAATTACTGATCATGGATTAGGTACCATGACCAACTCTGAAGATTTACTGATGCATTCACTTATGATAAGATTATTGAAATGGTCTTTTGTTTCCGACAAGAATGCATGCTTCAAACACTTAACAAAGGGTCTTGAACTGCTCAGTGTAGTTTACATACATGTTTTAGTGATAGCTTCCCATTAATATGATAGGCTCACATTACAGATTCAACTTTAATTAGATTGCTTGTTTACTTTAACAAAATGGGAAAGTGATTACCTGATATGTTATATAAGATTACACTGTGGAGAGACACTCAAGAGGAATGTGTTGTATCAATTACTTTAGGAAAGAGTGAAGGAAACATTTCTCATTTCTCTGTTGCACTGGATGAATGAAGTTGCAGGCAATACATCTTGTTGTTACAAGTCCAGTGTTCAGCTTTATTTTTCCCTCATGGATTGCAGCAATGATATTTTTAACCTTCTTGATGGGTTCCCTGTTTACAGGTAAAATGAGACTTTTCTTCTCCCTATTTTGTTTTTTTTTTGCCTTCCTTCTTATGTTTTCTGCAAGTAGTTAAAGCCAAAATGAAAATGTCTGATACTAGTTTTAAAAACATTAAAACACCTGCTGACATAAGAATTTATGTCTTATTTCATCTGGTGTTTGATTTATGTGTCAGGGTTTTATAAAGAACCATAATTATGTTGTACAGCTTGCATGCTTTAACGGTTGTCATTCTCCTGTTCAGTTCACAGCTGGCCTACATTCTGTGTGGAGTCTGCATGTTGTCTATGGGTTAATGCGAGTTTTCAACAGTAGTCACATTTCTTCCACATTTAAAAGATATGCCAGAGAAGAATTTGTGATTCTACATATTCCCTTATGTGTGCATACCATGTATGGGGAGAGAGACAGAGAAAGAGGGAGAGAGAGAAAGGAGAGAGCGAAAAAGAGACAATGTGCGAGTGTGTGTGTATGTGTGTTTATGTATATGTGTCTGTTTCAAGATTAGGTTTCTGACTTGTACCCATAGACTTCTGCTCACCCAAAATACTGAATTAGACAAAATATGTAATCAGAGAATTAATGAATGATCAGAAGAAATTAGTAAATAATATGCTACCTTCCTGATGTATGTTCTTATTCTGTCAGAGTTTGATTTCAGCTCGTCTAGCAATTCTTAATTCAGATTCTTTTTTCATAACATTATTAATATTATAATTTTTTATTGTTAAGCTGATGACACAAGATATTTATTCTTTTGACTGATTGTTTAATTTAGCATGGGATGTGTGGTGCGATTGTTTCATCAGATGCACACAAATAGCTTGATAAAATGTTAAAATACAAAGGCTTTGAGAAACCAGAACATACCAGTATAAAAGTTTTGCTTAATACAAAGAGAAATGTTTCTCCTTAGCATGACTTTCCCACATTCATTATTCAAAATGCAACATATAAGGCCCAGAATGCTTTGTTGTCATGTTAGTTTTAAGCAGCTGTAAAACTAAGTTAATTAGTTCAGGAATTAATTCTCAACCAGAAAGTAAAATTCAGCAGTATGTCATTCATTATCTCTTCCCCTTCATTTTGTGTTACTCCTGCAAATGCAAGGTATTTAAGGCACACTTCTGCATGATTATTGTGTTTATACACAGCATTGCATATACTTTTTGTGATCTGAAGTATAATTTACAGTGTTCTATATTCTAAGAGGCATTTGGGATAACATTTAATCTGGTATTGATACCATTGGAGCAAATAACAGATGCCTATATTATTAGCTATGTTGGCTAGGATTGTAATGGTCTGCAGACTGATTGCCTAGTATTTCCATATGAAACTATGTACCTATTAATCTGCAAAAAATGTCTACAGTTTATATGACAACAAAACAGACAAGTATTCTGTTTTTCCTTTTTTGCAGGGTGTTTGTGTGATGGGCCCTCCACTGCAATAAACTGTGAAGTTGAGTGTCTCATTGACTGTCCCAGTGGTTCTTATTACGCAGTAGGTAACTGCCTGGAATGCCCTGCAGGACACTAGTAAGTACATAATTAAATAATAATCAGCATTATGGAGAATCTGGCAATTCCAACAAAAAAAAAAAAACACTTTTGCAGAATTTACCTGCATATAAAACAAGTTCTATAATCGAAGGGGTATGACGCGCAAAATTCATTTGGCTATTTGGATCTCCATAATGGTATAAAATATATACCTTCCCAAACAGGTGATTTGATATTGAAAAAAAAAAAGAATCAGCAGAATTATGCACTTCTTGTCTAAGTAAGAATCACAGTTACAGGCAGTCAACATGAATGAGTTATGTTTATGTTTTAGAAATAATAAGAATACAAAACAGACTTTCCCTTGAGTGCACAATCAATGCGCGACTAATGAGTACAAAGTATTGGATATTACTGAACTTTGTGTTCGCAAACCATGGGCAAAATGTTCTGTACAGCTTTTTTAATTATTAGAACATTTTAAAATATTTTAAATAAATAAAATGCATAACTCAATGCATTTCACAAGATTATGTGGAAACATATAATTTATTAATGTTGAACTTAGTAAAATGGATATTACCACATACTCCAGCAAGATTTAATGCTTTACTATATTATACTTTCTCTTTTCTGCAGTTGTTTTATTTGTCTTGTTCTTTCTGCATTTCCCTTATATCAGTTTATTAGACAAGTACCTTTCTGTTCACTGAAGTGAATGAGGAGTGTACCATACCAGTCTATTACTTTCTGGCAAATTCTTAGCAAATAGAAAGTGTCAGGTAGTACTGGAGATCTGGGAAATAAATATAAATCTTACCAAACCAAATCATTCAATCTTCATTTCTGTCTCTCCAGAAATGATTAGTTCTGTACCACTACAGGACAGAAAACTGATTGTTGTGCTCTTACTAAGATCAGACTTTGTGTTTAGCAGACTAATATAAAGATTTAAAGATTTCTTGGAGGGACTTCTGCCTCATTTTACCAAGCAAAGCTAAATAGCCGTACAAGCGTAAACTTTCAGATCCTCATATTTATTTACAGGACTGACAAATGTCAGTATTGCAGACTAGGGAGAATCTCATAGAACAAGAACAGGATCAACTGCAGAATGGTAAGCACAAAATAAGGAATTACCTCCATAATATACACAAGTTTAGAAAGATTGCTGTTAAACAATTGTTTTTTTGATAATAACACTAGAGCATGAAAACTTTTAGCACAATGACTCAGGCAACAGAAAGTAGAAGGGGCTGTCACCAAGCTTAGGGAGCTTATAACAAGGAAGGTAACAAGAGATCCTATAGAGGTATTTGAAATATTTCGGAAATTCTATGAAAGTCTGTATAAAGCAGAGAAATATGGAAATCAAGAAAAGGTACAAATGGAAATGTTTATGGAAGAATTAAATATGCCAAGGTTAGAGGTAGATGAGGCTCAATTACTAACAGGATAGGAGAAGATGAGATAAAAATGTATTTTGTATAACCAACCTACAGAAAAGTCGCCAGGAATGGATGATGTTCCTGTGGAAGTTTGAAAGCTAGGAGGGAAGAAACTGATAAAGATCTGGAAGGTAACAGTATTTTAGGAGCAGCAGAAGTACTGACATCCTAGAAGAAAGCAGTGGTGGCTGTAATACCTAAAGAGGGTAAAGATCCATCAGATCCAGCTTCATACAGGCCCATTTCAATACTAAACCATGATCATAAAGTGTTTATGTCTATAATGGATAAAAGAATGGAAAAAGTAATGCCAAAATTGATAGATATGTATCAGTGTGATTTTGTGGAGGGGAGGCAAACATTTGACAACGTTAACAGAACATCGATGATCTAGAGGGAAGCACAATGTAAGAAAATACCATTGTATTTGGTGCATCTTGATGCAGAGAAACATTTGACAGAGTAAGCTGGGACTTTATGAGAAAGGCAATGGAAGCATTTGCATTTCCTGAAAAAAATTATAAGGTTGATTAAGAGGATATATGAGGGATCGGAGGTGAAAATTAAAGTGGGTGAGGAACTAGGTAGGGGTGTCCTCTTTTCCCTTTGTTATTTGCATTATATTTAGAACCATTGGCAAAGAAAATAAGGGACTCAGAAATTCAAGGATATAATTCGTATGGTAGTCAAGAAAAGCTGGCTTTATTTGCAGATGATATTATTTTATACCTGACAAAACCAGAAAGAGACATTACAGTGTTGTGGAGCATTTTGAGACAGTTTCATATCTTTTCGGGTTACAAAATGAATGAAGCTAAAACAAAGGCAATAGCAGTAAATTATGTACCCGGCCATGAATTGGTTCAGTAATATCCATATTTACAGGGACATGATAAAATGAAGTATTTATGAGTATGGATTAAAAATTATTCTGGTATAGCAGCTAAGAATATGTAGGAAGAGACTAAGCAAAAGATAATAGAAAAACTGATAAATTGGAAGGTTTGTTATATGGATATTGATAAGATACAAGCAGTTAAAATGTTTTTAGTCCCATTAGTCTTATACACAGGTCAGGCATATTTTTATTAACCAGAGGAGAAGTGGTGGATAGCAATTAATAAAGAGCTGAAGGACTTTATCTGGGAGGGGAAGAAGGCAAGAGTCAAGTGGGATAAGCTGATTCTTCCAGTAGAACATGGAGAATTGGGATTAACCGATTTTAAAGAATATTTCAGAGCTACACAGTTAAGGCACCTATACATAGCACAAGCAGAAAACTATAATTCAAAGTGGAAAGGGATGATGATGAAACAGTGGGGAAGCTCAAGAAACAAGGAGAGATTGGATTTTGGATGCAGGCCTTTAAGGAGAATAACAATAATCATACAGAATATTATATCCATAAAGTAGCAGAAAGTATCCTAAGAACTAAGCCAACACAGGAGTGGAGAAAGGAGATTCTGGCAATAAAGATGACTGCAATTAGAGATACAGAAAGGGTGGAATTTACTGGAGAAAACTGGCAAAGGAACCAAGGTATTGAGGGCAAATAACTATAAAAAGATGATAGAATGGGAAGATGCTAAGAATTTGTTTGGACTGCAGGTTAGAGATTACCTTCTCTATCAAGGATTAATATCAGAGTACAGGCAAAGAGAAAGGAATAGGGGGTCCCAAATGAAAGACCAGTACTGGTAGAGTTTTTAGTAGAATGTAAAACAGAAGCTGTCATTAAAAAATGAATGATTAGTAGAGCATATAAAGTATTGCATGATAACTATAAGAATCAATCATAGGAGGTTAGAAAGAATTGGGAAGAGAGACTGGATAAGCAATTCACAAAGAAAGAATGGGAGGATATATGTATGTCTCCCAAATATGCAACAAAATCTAAAAGATTTAGGATTTTTGATAGAAAATGTTTACATAGATATTTTTATACCCGAAATGGACTCCACAGAATTTTTTCTCAGGTAGATGACAAATGTTGGAGGTGTGATGGAGAAGAAATAGATAATTGGGAACATATTTTCTGGGAGCGCAGCAGGTTGGCAGACTTTAAGGATTCACTGCAGGGTGCACTGTCAGACATGCTGGGTGGACAGATTGGTATGACGAGGGAGATGACTTTTCTGAGTTATGATACAGAATTGGAA
Source organism: Protopterus annectens (assembly GCF_019279795.1). Classification (NCBI taxonomy): domain Eukaryota; kingdom Metazoa; phylum Chordata; order Ceratodontiformes; family Protopteridae; genus Protopterus; species Protopterus annectens. Next base: position 1,558,993,444 of record NC_056741.1, read on the forward strand.
TTGCTACACATGCTAAGGCCTTGCTGTGTCTAATTAATGTGGCTGCCAAAATAGCAATTAATAGAAAATGAAAACCAAAATCTGAACCAACAATACTAGAAGCAGTGAATATAGTAACAGAGATAAAACAACTGGAACTGAGATCTTTAGGAAAGGGTAGGGAATTGTGCAAACAATACATACAGGGGAGGAATGGGGTTTAAAAGAAGGCAGGACTTAAAGAACTATGCAGTGTTTGAAAATTATTGGGTACATTATAAGTGATGCATAATGTTTGCAACTGGGAATGTGTTGATGTGGTTTGTGATGTAAAATGCATGCAACTAGGATATTGCCAGTGTGGTTTGTTTTCATTTATATAACTGTATGATTGCCTGTGTCATAAGTGATGGTTTAATAAAGATGTTTCTTGTTTAAAAAAAATTCAGATCCTCACAGCTTTTTTTTTTTGCATAAGCTATTAACTAGTAGAAAACCAATATGTTTTACCTATTGTAAAATCTGCCGCTCCCTACCAGTATGTTGTGTAATTCCCTCTCACTTCTGGCTTCAGCAAAGCGTACAGAAAACCTCTATAAATTTTTCTGCCACATAGAAGTGATGTCCCAGCGTAACTTGTAGACATTATTATCAGAGTATCAATTACTTCAATGACAATTGCTAACGTACTGGCAGCCTATTGTTATGTGATGCCTGAAATGTTAATTTGCAATAGTTTTGAAAGGTGACATTTTTATTTTATTTATTTATTTTATTTATTTTTTTTTTTTAGGGAGCTGTGCTCCTCTCCAAACCCATGTAAGGGCTTTGCCCTCACAAACCTTCTATACAAACTGCCTTCAAAGTCACTGCACCTTGGCCAGGGGAGGGGGTAATAATGTTGATTTTTTTGCAATTAGTGGGATTCAACATTTCAGACTCTGTAATATTACATACTGCCATAACAGGTACTGATGTACCAATTTTTTAAAAAACCTCATGAAATTTAAAACTTTTGCTCCACTGCTGGGAACCTCAGACATTTTACTGAGAGGACAGACTAACATATAGTAAAAAATCTGTTCAGTTATGTAGGTTTTTGCCTGCTCTTCTGTGTATTGGCAAAGTATGTACCAGTCTGAATGTTATCACTTGCTATTTAGTCTAGCTAATTGTACATAGTCATACATTAAGTATATTTAATTGCTCTGTACACTTTTTATATCCATATTTTATTGCTCTTAAAACTGACTGATTGCATTTCTTCTAAATGTTTTCCAGAGGTTTGAATGATGACTTGTATAGGTCAGATATGGACAGCCACCCACCAAGTTAACTAAATAATTACAAAACACAAATCAGTGTTTCCACTGGGTCAGCTGCTGTAATCAAAATGTCTGTTAAGAATTTAAAATAACGGACTGGCTGTTATGGCCCTCCTGGAAAAAGGAGGTGTGGCATGAGTGAAGGTACTGGTACGCTGCATGAATGGTCATACGACTCAGTGGTCTTGGGATGTCTGTTTTATTTTATTTTGTTTTATCTTTGTTTACCAGATTTATCTGACTGGGCTTAGTCAAAAAACCCTTTACAGCAGAGGCCCTGGAATAAAAACCTCCAACATATTACGGATATTTTTAAACAAAAATTCAGTAATATGCATGAACAGGCATTAAGTAATCTACATTAATAATTACACATATTTGCTAAGTAGATTATATTCATATGAAAAAGGCAACTTTTGCAATATAAAATATACATCTGCATTAGTAGATGCTGAACATTCAGCATTTGAACAGCTGTTATTAGTTGGTTTGCCAGATAGATAATAGATCATGTTTCATAGATAATTTCATATATATATATATATATATATATATATATATATATATATATATATATATATATATATATGTATATCTGGGAGATGCTAGTAAGACTATTCTGGTATTGGTGAATACTGGTTGTTGGATGTAGGAATCTGAATGAAGAAAAGTGTTTGTTGACATGACAAGATGAAGATAACAATGGCATTTATCCTGGAAATGTACAGGAGCAGGTCCGCTGATTTGATAGGTGCAGTTTTAGTTGTGTTTTAAATGAGTTTGCATTCTGAATTGATTTCAGTGACAGTGGTATGTGGTTTCAAAAATTATTTATGCTGTTTGAATATAGAGTCACCCACAGTATTAGATGATTTGGTTATAGGGATTAATGTTTTCTCTCTAGAGTGCAAAATTGTACTGGGGAGTAGAGTTGTATTAAGTCGTTAAGGACTGGGCAATTTTCTGACTTATAGAGAAGTCTGTGTATTATAAGTGGCAAAAAGAGCTTAATATTGTGGCAGTTCTGTGTTCTGCTGTTATAGTTTATTGCAAATTTAGCTATTGCATTATTACATTTTTGAAGTCTGGACAGTTAATAGACTTGAAGTTTAGTAAAGATTAGGGCAGCATAGTAGAGAGATGGTATTAAGAAAGTAGAGACTGTACGTCTTTTGGCTACGTAGGTGAGATAAGTTTTTTCTCTGTAAAAATATACCTAGTTTTTGATGAGTTTTTTTTTTTTTTTTTTTAACCAAGTGTGATGCATGATAGTAGTGGAATTTCAGCTAGTCATCTAAGATGACATGCAGTAGTTTGATGAGGTTTACTTGGTGTTTTTGGCAGAGACTATATTGAATAGTGTTGTTTTGGTAAATATGTCTTTTGGGGTAAAGAGCAGTCATTTAGTTTTTTTAGGCTTTAGAAGTAGTTATGAATTATTTACCCATGTTTCACTTGATAAGAAGGATTATAGTGTAATGTTTGAAGAGAAAGTTGCAGAGCAAATTAGGGTTGAGTCATCAGCATATTGAACTAGCGTAACATTTTTTGTAGCAGTGATGAATATGTTAAAAAGTATGGGCCAAGTATCCTTGTTGGACACCAATATTTACTGGCAAGAAGGTGAAGAAATCATGTTTCCATTTCATTGTTTGTGCTCTGTTTTAGAGAAAGCTGTGGAACCATTCCATTGACGAGTTGATCAGCCCTAGGGATGAGAGTTTATGCAAGAGTTTCTAATGGGAGACAGTATCAAAAGCTTTTGATAAAACTAGGAAGATGGAGGAGACTATGCTTCTGGTATTTCTGTGGGTGTTAACAGTATTAACAAAATTTAGCATAGCAGTAGTTGTGCCATGAAGAGGATAGAAACTGTGTTGGATTGGAGACATAAAATGGGAATTGAACTATAGTTTGAAAGATTTGTACTAAAATGGCAACTGAACTATAGTTTGAAATATTTGTATTGATTCCACCCTTGTGCAGTGGAATAATGATTTTTTTCCATATCAAGAGAACTTTATTTTCCAATATGGATTGATTTATCAGAAATGTAACAGAATATGCAATAGCTTCAACTGACATTTTAAGATATTCACCAGCTAGATTGTCAGTGGCAGTTGTTGTAGGCTTTAATTTTTTGAGGTATTTGTTAATGGTATCTGTGGGAAACTGGTTGGAAGGGGAAACACTGAAAGAGGTTATTTGATTAAGTAGAGACATCAAGAGGTTAATTAGTTATCTGATTTGTTAATTACTGTACTGTCATTATGAATCTAGGAATCTATAAACAATGTATTCTTAAAAGTGTTAAAATAATGATCCTAAGCCAGTATTGAGAAAATGTAAATAAATATTATTCACTAATACCCCCTCCCTACAAGCATAAATAAATCAGAAAGCTTGCATACTGTCTACAATTTCCACCATAATTGTTTTTTAAAACATCATTGTAAATTCTCAGTAATCATTGCCTTGTTTGTCAAATGTATTTGTTAGGTTTACCACAGTTTTTAATAGCTAATTTCTTTTTCATCCTCTCTGACTTAGTAAACAAAAAGTAGTATCTGTTCTCTGTTCAGCTTATTTTGAAATGTTGAATGCTATTTCCCCCACTGGCTGTTATTGAAGTTCTAGGCATGATTAAAGCATAATGGTTAAGCTATGTCTGTTGCAATCTTTGTATCAAGTGTCATAACACAGAAAATATGATATTACATATACCTTAAAATGGCAGAGTTTGATGTCACAACAAGGGACTTTGTCTTCATGTAGGGCTCTAGATATAGCTATAGGTAATAAATGGGAATCCTCTTTTATCTTACTTGCTAACCCCCTAACCACTTTTCCTGTTAGAATCACATCCATTCATTCTACTACTTACCACATCAAGAGCTGAGGCATAGCTTAAATTCATAGACATTTTAAGGCAATTTAGTCTTAGGATCACATATACCTTGCCAGTACCCACCCTCAAGCTGTACCCCATTTCTCAAGGAGGACTAAGTCAGTCAATCCAGATGTAAATTTGTGGGGAGACGTCCATGATCATTGGGTGAGGAAGTCATGATTCAGTCACCCATCAGGGATTTCTGATGTTAAGATCCTAACCCTCTCCAAGTTAGTGCATGTGGTCTCCCTTCCACTCCCATTATGCAGTTCACTTCCTGAACAAGACTTGACAGAGACAAGAAATCATCAAATGCCAATGTGCTGCATGTCATACATATCTCTGTCCTGTAGTGGGGCTTCATTTCAGCTGATCAGACTGACTCCACCCCTCATCCCCCCGGATAGGGTAGCCAGCTAAAGAAACTCACTCCCATACTTTTTTTACCACCTTTTGCAGTAACCACATTGCTCTTTAACACAAGTCACATAGGACTCATCTGGGGCATGTCTCTCTGCACCATGTTTTTTTTAAATACCTTTAGTAAATTATTACTTAAAACACATGCAAATATACATTAATGAAAAGAAAACAAACCACATTAATATTTTTCCATTTACATACAGTAGATATCATATATCTTTTCGTTCTTTGCAATTATCATCAGTCTAACATTTCATAAATTGCTGAATTCTTGCCTTCTCTTAAATTTCACTCTTCCTCGTCCTGAACATTATTCTGGGTGTATTTTTCCAGCAAATTACATTAACTTATTTACAATTTGCTTTATACCTTTTCTAAATACCACTCTTCCAGTTCTTTTATTTCTTTTATAATATTCATAACCTCATATACAGTTGCTGCAGACTTTGATTTCCATTTTATAGTAATTGCTTTTTTGGCAGACAACATAATTAAACTTAATAAGGCCTCATTATGTCTAGGCAATTCAGATCCTGTATCCCAGCTCAAAAGAAAGAGTTCCTTACTTATAGCCATTTGCTCGCCCAGTATTTCAGATAAAGTACTCTGTAGGGAATTTTTAAAATAAGTCAACTCATTACACTCCCAAAACATGTTTCCAGTTACCTCTTTTTTCTCCATCATAACTCCAACATTTGCTATCTACCTGAGGATACATTTTTTGAAGTCTGCTTGGGGTATAGAAATACCTATGCAAACAGTTCCAAGCAAATATCCTAGATTTTCTGGACTTTGTTGTATACTTGGGAGCCATGTATATGTGCTTCCATCGTTCCCTTGTAAATTGCTTTTCCAGTGTGTCTTCCCATTATTTTCTAACCTTCTCTGATTGATTCTTACACTTATAGTACGATATTTCATATGCCCTACTAACTAGCAGCTTTTAACAACAGGTTCAGTTCTATATTCAACTAAAAACTCTGCTAGAGCAGGACTTTCACTTAAAATTCCATCACTGGTAGGGAAGGCATCTCTAGCCTGCAGTTCAAGCATCTTTTTGGCTTTATCCCACTCATTACCCTTTCTTCTCTAATTATATGCTCCCAGTACCTTGATTATTTTGCCAATTTTCTCCTGCAAATTGCAGCATCTTCTTGCTTATTCTCTGTACCCCTATTTGCAGTTATCCCTATTGGCAAAAATTTCCTTTACACATTCTCTTGTTGGCTTAGTTCTTAGAATACTTTCTGCTGCTTTATGAATATAATATTCTGTATGGTTGTTATTATTCTCCTAAAGGATCTGCATTTAAAATCCCATTCTCTCTTTATTTCTTGAACTTTCCCCCTGCTTCATCATCATCCTTTTCCATTTTGAATTAGAACCGCCTGCTTGTCTTATGTATATGAGCCTTAAATCCCTTCAAATCAGGTCATCCTAAACCACCTTATTCTAGTGGAAAGATCAACTTATCCCACTTAACTCTTGCACCCTTCCCCTCCCGAGTAAATTCTTTCATCTATTCATTAATTATTGTCCACAACTTCTCCTCTGGTTGATAAAAATATGACTGACTTCTAAATAAAATTAAAGGGACTAAAACATTTTCACTATTGTATTTTGCTACCTATATCCATAAATAAGTTCTTCCAGTTTCTCAGTTTTTGTATTATTTTTGTTTAGTCTCTTCCTACATATCTTTAGGTGCCATAACAAAGTCTATTTAATCCATACTCCTAAATATTTTATCTTGTTATTTCCCCATAAATATGGGTATTGCTGAACCAATTCACATGTGGGTACATAATTTACGGCCATAGTCTTTGTTTTATTTTCTTTCATTTTATACCTTGAAAAGATGTGAAACTGCTTCAAAATGTTAACACTGAGATGTCTTTTTCTGGATTTATCACGTACAAAATAATATAATCTGTAAATAAAGCCAACTTTTCTTGATTACTAGACCAATTACACCCTTGCATTTCTGAGTCCTTTATTTTCTTTGCCAGTGGCTCTAAATATAAAGCAAATAACAAAGGGGAAAGAGGACACCCCTGCCTGGTTCATCTGTTTAAATATAAGTTATCAGAAAGGAACCCTTCCACTTTAATTTTTGTATCCAATCCTTCATATGCCCTCCAAATTAACCTTATTATTGCATCAGGGAACGCAAATGCTTCCATTGCCCCAGTCATAAAATCCCAGCTAACTCTGTCAAATGCTTTCTCTGCATCAAAACCCACCAAACAGCAGTATTATCATACATTCTGCTTCCCTCTGGATCATTGTTATTCATGTTATCAAATATTTGCCTCCTTCCAGAAAACCACACTGATACATACCTATCAATTTGCCATTATTTACACATAACTCATTACATAACACACTTACCATTATTTTTATCTTCTTTTTATTATTATTATTATTATTATTATTATTTAACTACTATAAACATAAACACTTTATAATCGTGGTTTAAAATTGAAATGGGTCAGTATGAAGCTGGGTCTGATGGGTCTTTACTGTCTTTAGGTATTACAGGCACCAAAGCTTTCTTTCAAGATATTGGTGCTTCCACGCCGTTTAAAATATTGTTAAACAAAATCCTCCAGATCTTTATCACTTACTTCCATCCTAACTTTCAGACTTCCACAGGAATACCATCTGTTCCTGGAGACTTTCCCAAAGAATGATTATACATCATAATTTTTATTTCATACCCTCCTATCGTACCTGTTAGTTGTTTAGCCTCATCTCCCTCTAACATTAGCATAGTTAAGTCTTTTTTAAATATTACCATTTGTCTTTCTTGATTTCCAAATTCCTTTACTATATACAAATGTTCATAACATTTCCAAAATATCTGAAATATCTTTACAAGATCTCTGGTTATTTTTATTGTTATAGACTCCATAAATTTGGCAAGAACCCTTTCTACTTTTTCTTGTCCAAATCATGCTAAACAGTTTTGTTATATGGAGTTATTATCAAAAAATAGTTGCTTAAGAACAAACTTTCAAAATTCATGCATATTCAGATACTCATTTATTTTCTCTTTAGCAGCATGTATTTGTGCCTCTTCTTGTTCTGTGAGATTCATCTTATTCTGTAATACTTTAACCTCTGTCAGCCCTTCTAATTCCTATTATTTGTTAACCATTTCTCTTTCTCTTTTATTTCTACCTGGTTTTTAAACTCCATTTTTATGTTATCCTGCTCATTAGCTATAATTTCTGAAGATATTTCTATATTCTCTAATAACTCTGGAATAATTTTCACTACCCATTCCTTCCTCTTTTTTAACAGGTAAGTGGGAAAGTACCAGTGTCTCATTTTACTTCTTTACCCTGCATTTTAATCTTAGTTTTTATTAATGCATGATCTGAAATACTTATTGGATTTATGCTGAGTCTTTCAATTAAATGTAAATATTCCTGTAGAATATAATTTCTGTCTAGTCTAGCCCAGTTATTGTACCTTGGGGAATAATATGTAAATTCTGTCTGAGTTCCTACTACTGAATTTACATCTTCCATGCCAAATATTTTCATAAATTTTAAACCATTTTCTACCCTCTACATTCTTTTGTTATATTTCCCCTTCTAGGTCCCTCTAATACATCCTCAATATTACAAATCAATTTCCAGTCCCCACCTATAACCCTGCTGAAAGCTGATTATTTTTCCCAAATGTTTCTTAATGTCCATAACAGCAGTTTTTGGAGGAATATAAATACACACCAGCATAATCCTCATCCCTTGTCCATATCCCCTTACTACCATAAATCTGTCTGGGCATCTTGGGGCAATGCAGCAATTGCCTCATGTACACAGACAACCCTCTCCTCCTACCACCCAACACTACAACCTGTGAGAGATGCACTTATATAGCCAAACTGGAAGCAAAGCTTTCTTCACCCAAGACTGGACTAGACAGTCAAGAGGAGAGGGTAAACACTTGCACCACACCACACTCATCACATAGTCCCCCAAAATCCACACCACCAAAACACACACATAGAAACACAAAACACACACCTACATTCTCGGAGGCTCTCAATAAAAACCTGCCCATGCATCAGGGACATCCAAAGCATAAACGCGAGCAAACTCCACCCCCCAACACAACCCAAATGACACACAGCCCACAAACTCAGTGTGCCACTCAACCACAGCCCATAAGGCATAACAACGTGCCCAACACTCTAGTCATAGGTGACTCTATAGTCAGGCACACTGATGTTCCACTCACTAGACTAAACAAGGAGAAAGTTACTGTCAGCTGCCTGTCAGGTGCCAGGATCCGCCACATAACGCATGCACTCAGGTCACTCCACAATAAGTACAAATATGACACTGTCATTGTCCATGTTGGTGTGAATAACCTGAGACGTACCTCCCTGGACTACATGAAAAGAGACATGGAGGAGCTCTCCGATCTTGTATCCCAGGCAGGTATGACCCTAACCCTGAGTAGCATCCTGCCATCACCCAGAATGATACCACAGTACAAGGACAAAATGATTGACTTCAACAATTGGCTAAGCTTCTGGTGTCATTCTAAGGGGATCCAGTATTTGTCTGCCTGGGACAACATGATCGACAGTCCACGATGCTTTGCCAGAGATGCCTGCACCTGTCGCCCTTAGGATTCCGGATACTGGCTAAGACTCTTGCCACCCCTATATTGCCTTTTTTAGGCAAGATTCAAATGACAAATTCACCACCCTAACCGGTACAAGCAAGCAAAATCTGAGGGTAATGCTACTCAATGCTAGAATTCTAAACCTCAAAATGCACTCACTCGAGGCACTCCTTAAAATGGAGAACATTGACATCTGTGCAGTGACAGAGACCTGGTTCAAAGCTCCAGAGAGCACCCCTGCATTACCAGGCTTCAATTCTTCAATTCACACCACACCTTTCGGCCACCTAACCCAGAAAGAAGCACTAAAGGTGGAGGCGTGTCCATATTCATTAAGGATATCCACACCTCCAGGCTAGTTGCAAAGCATAATGCATCCAGGATTATCCAAGTGCAACTAACTCTGGGCAAGACCGCAATCCAAATTGTAGCTTGCTACAGACCCCCCACCATGCCCCAGGATTCACACTCCTCATTTCTTGATACACTGGAAAGTATTAGGGTACAACCCAACACCCTAATAATGGGCGATTTCAACTACCCCACCATTAACTGGGAAAACTACTAATGTACCAACTCTTTTGCTCAACGTTTTCTAGAATTCATAAATTCCAATGCCTTGGATCAACTTATTCACACCCCCACCAGGGGCACCAATATCCTAGACCTGGTCATCACCAACATGGGAAACCGGTGTTCCACACCAGAGGTCAATTCCTCGTTGGTCAGATCCGACCACAAGCTAATCACCCTAGACATCCACATCCCACCCCCAGCCCCAATTAGGGAAACCATCATAAAAAACTTCTCAAAAGCCAACTTCACACTTCTTAAGACAGAAGTGGCGAACTTCATGACACCCATGCAGATGGACAATAGAGGTATGATTGCCGAATCCTACACAAATGCACTTTATAAGCACTTACATGGATCATGCTATCCCTAATAGAACCAAGATGTTATCCTCCAAAAAAAGGAAGCCAATCTGGTGGTCCTCTGCCATAAACAAACTCTACAACAGAAGAAAGAAACTGTTGCAAAAAAGAGTAAAATCCCATGACTGGAGGAACTCCCTGGTCAACCTCAGTAAGAAGTTGAGATCCCTCATAAAATCTTCCAAAGCTAGTTACGAAAACAAAATTGCCACTGACTCTAAAGACAACCACAAAGCATTCTATAGCTATGTCAAGAATCTAAATGGGAACACTCAGATCTGCTCTGAGTTACAGCATAATGGCACTAAATATACAGAACCAACTGATATTGCCAACATCCTAGCAGATAGGTTCAGTGCTAACTTTACCCCCTCTCACCCCCTAGAGGGCCCATCTCTATACCGGAAGAATGCAAAGTTCCTATAATCACGGCTGCACAGGTAAAAAACACACTCTCCAAAGCCAAGAACACAGCATCCATGGGACCTGACAATATCCCAGGCTGCGTTCTACACGAACTACAGAATGAACTGGCACCCTACCTAAGTACCATGTTCAATCATAGCCTCACCTCAGGCTTTGTACCCACTGAATGGCGCACCATGACAGTTATCCCACTCCACAAAGGGGGAGCCACGACGGACCCCGGGAACTACCACCCCATTAGCCTGACAAGCCTGGTCTGCAAGGCCATGGAACGTATCATCATGGAACTCATAAACAAAGACATTGGTAATCTCCAAACTCTGGACCCTACTCAGTTTGGATTTGTAAAGGGCAGATCATGTCTCCTAAACCTGATTGACTTCTTTGAAGCAGTCACCAAAGCCATAAATGATGGTAAAATGGTTCACACAGCTTATCTAGATCTCGCCAAGGCTTTCGACACCATCCCCCACTCTGGAATTATAGATAAGCTCACTAAACTAGGTATAAATCCCTATGTCATAAGATGGGTTGCCAACTGGCTCACAGACAGAACCCACACTGTGAAAGTAGTGGATTCCAAATCCGACATCAGACCAGTGACAAGTGGAGTACCACAGGGTTCAGTCCTGGGTCCTCTCCTGTTTGGTATCTACTTCTCTGAAGTGCAGGCCAACACAGAAGGTCTTTGGCTAACAAAGTTTGAAGATGACTGCAAACTAGGAGCCATAATCGAAACTCCTAACGATGTGGACAAACTACAAAAGGGCCTCACCGAGACAGATTCTTGGTGTCAAAGCCATGGGCTGAAGCTCAATGCCAAAAAGTGTATTGTCATCCCCTTTGGTAAAAACTCTGTACCCATGAACTACCACATAGCTGGTAGTCTACTTAATGCCAAAAATGTGATAAGAGACCTTGGGACACAGGTGGACAGTAGTCTCTCCTTTGATAATCACATCACCACAGTGGTCAGGAAATCCTTCTACGTGGCTCATCTCATCACAAAAGGATTCTCATCCAGAAAAAAGAGGTCATTGTTCCCCTCTACTCATCACTCATTAGACCCATTATAGAGTACAATGCCCCTTTTGGTATGTACCTCACAAGACATCTACAACTGGAAAGACCACAGAAATACCTCACAAAGAGGATTACTGGCCTCAAACAGATGCCCTATGCAGACCGTCTCAAAAAACTACAGCTTTACTCCATCACATATCACCTACTCAGAGGCGATCTCTGCCTAACATACAAAGCTATGTCAAACCCAGAGCTGTTGGACATGCTCCACTTAAAGAAATCCCAATCCCTCTGAGCTACACGCTCTAGAGACCTTAACCTTGTCACCACAATAAACAGAACATGCTGGAGGGATAGATTCCTGTCCCAGAGACTTCCCATACTATGGAACAGACTACCTATCTATGTCAAACAGAGCTCCTCATTATCGCTCTTCAAGAAAAATCTTGATGATTGGATGGGAAATGGGAAATTCACCCCGGGGATCACTTCTGTGGCTCTGCTCGACAGGGGCATAGGAAAATAATTTTCTTGGGTGGCGAAAGCCAGGGTACATTTTTTGGCTAGGCTTGTATGGGCCCTAGGGCCAATAGCCTAGTACCTACCTATGAACCTATGAATTGTTCTTATTTTCACTCTTCTATCACTATTGGAGCCCCTCTAGCAGTATAATTACTCCCCTTTTTCCTTTGTTCCTGATATTCTGTGCAATATCCATCCCAAAATCCTTTCTTTGTCAAATGCTCATGCTCATTTCTTTCCAAATGTGTCTCCCATAGTGTTGCTATTTGCATTCTGCATTTCTTAATATAATTAATACCTGTAAGGCCATTTATGTTCCAAGATTGCTCCAAATCAACAGTTGTACCCACAGGCATTACTTAACCTAAAATTAAGGTTGCTCATGTTAAAGCTCATGCTGCAGCTGTGTTCCCACTTATACTGACTGCTGTCTTTTCTTTTCTCATCTCTGTTTCCCTCCCAGATGTGAAAAACCACATGTATGCTTTCAGAAAAGAACTTTTAGCCCTAAGAAAACGTGTACTGGCTATTTTTAACTAAAACTAAATTGAACACTGTTCCATTAACTCATTACATCTGAGCGATGCCTCCAGTGCATCTGCAGTTAACTCCTACTGATGCCATTAGGCGTCAAATACTGCTTATTCATATTTCCATCAATAATTCCAAAATCATACTATCTACAATGTTTTAAAAGATTTCATCTTAAAGCTTACACAACAGCAAATTCAACTGCATTAATATTATTGCATTAATATTTGACCTCTGTCTTGTGCAGGTAAATAGATGTTAACTGTTTGAAAAGCAGGTAAAGGAGGCTCTAGACCACGGCTGTACAGCACATAAAAAAGTTTAATAAAATAACAATCAAGTACCAGGTTATTTTATTAAACTTTTTTATGTGCTGTACAGCCGTGGTCTGGAGCTCCCTTTACCTGCTTTTCAATTTGGATTTATTGCTGGAGGAACCATTCACTAGCATCATTTGCCTTTTGACTGTTGAGATATTAACTGTTGTTTTTACAATATTAATTTATATAGATATAATTTTTACATTTTTCTGAATATCTCAATAACCAAGTAACACAGATAGAACTCCTTAGCTTCAAATGAATGCTGTCAGCTAGATGAATAAAATGCTGCTGGCAGTATGGGTGTAACTTGAGTGGTTGTTGAGGTATTGTAATTTGTTTACAAAATATTACAAATGTAACAGTTACTCTATTTACTGTGACTTATATAATTCAGTTTAAGACCTAGAGTGTAAAGAATACTACCACTACAAAAATAGTTTGTGCTGAAGAGTTTGCCATTTCTGCTTCTTTCCTAACCCTTATGGTTCCAGAGATATGAACATTTGTTTGAAATGTGGGAACATAATTTGATTTTGTGAGAAGGCTTAAGCTCCGTCCATTGGAAGTTACAGTGCAAACTTCCTGAGCTCCATTGGAGTGAATGAGTTAAATGCATTAAAGTATTAAGGCTGCTAAGGAGGCTGCTATCTCTTATTCACTTCTCATAATTTCAAACTTTATTTTTTACTGAACTACTTGCAATTGTACCTTTAAATTTTGCAATTCCCTCAGCAAATAATACTCAGGACTCTTAAAATTAATTGCTTGGACATGCAGACAGTTCATTATCATGTAAAAGTAGTCAGCAATGACTCCTGTAAATTTAACTTAGAACAGAATGTAGAACTACCTTCAAATGCAGACATCTTGACCTCCACTGAACATTTGCTAATGGAAAAAAACTAGCTAATATTTTTGCAGATGTAAGAAACTTAGCATTTTTCATGGCTTTCATCATTTCTTATTTGCTATACCTACTAGCTTACAAAAATATTTGTTTATATTTTAAACAAAGGGCATTAATCTAAATTTTCAGCCTTGTAAAAATAACAGAAAATATCTTAATTCTACATATAGTATAATAAGTGCACTTGTACACCCATCCAGCAGCTCATGATCACAGAATATTAAAATTAAGCTTGCATTTGTCCCACCTTTCTTTTATTGATATACTATAATGTTTATATTTTTACAACTAAAAAACTTGCTTTTTTTACAGACTTTTTCTCTTGTTATACCGTAAAAGGTATATTTCTTACAACTAAAAAGTGCTTGCTTACTTTCTTATCCTTAACACATTTAAAAGCCACTGAAAAGACTCTCCCACATTTATAATACCCCTGACTACATATTACACAAAACTGATTTACTATGCATAGCATATAGTTTATATCATATGCTTTATACAAATACTAGTAAGAACAAAAATTGTTTTACTAACAGTTACTTTTTCCCCCACTTTTAGTGTCCTTCTACACATTAATGGCATAAAATGGGATATATGCTTTACAGTCCACCTACAAGTTCCTCAAGTTTAACACAGTCAACAAAAGTCCAGTCTTTTTCAGCCTGTTTTTCTTGCAAAGCAATATTTCACGAATGTGATTGATCCATTACAGTCTCCCATTTAGTCACTAATTTCAATGTTGCTGATATTCCTCCTGTTTAAATCCATCTCCCAACACCAAATTCTGGTTCTAGTCCAAGGTACTCCTAATTCTTGTAGTTAACTCCTGTGCGTTTTTCTGTTTTTAATGCATTTTCCTTTGGAACATTGGAAAATATTTCACTGGCAAAGTCTCTCTATGAACTTCACTGTCAGAAGGATTTGCTTGCTGGCTCATTATTTTGTTGGATAAACTTTTTTTTATTTCCTCCTTAGCCTGTTCTGCACCAAAATGTATTTGATCCTCCAGGAAAAAAATACTCTGAAGACAGATGGATAGAGCATCTTGAATCTCACACCTGCCTTTCAATATTCCTTGATTGCTGGGATAAATTTGCTTATGTTCAACTTGGTGTAGAGTGGATAATCTTCTTTTACAAATACTCTGCTGTCTCCAGTTTGAAATACTATGCCCTTCTGCCTTATTTCTTAGGATCCACTACCAAAATCCAGTAGCACCACCAAGGAATGCTCCAGTACACAAATTAGAAGAAAACAAAAAAGGAGCGTAACACCATAGACATAAAACTGAAACTTTAATACAACAAAAACAAGAACAGGATAAGTGCTTTCGGCATGTGCCTTCCTCAGATCCTGAAACAAATCCTACACACAACTATTTAAGAACCAGCTAACCAATCTAGTTAAAAGGCAATTAAGCAATTAAAAAATGAGGCAATGAAACATAGCAACACTTACTCCCCATTTGCATAGTGCACTTGTAACAAAAACATGTTTTAAAATAACTTAGATCCAAGCTTAAAACAAAACTACATTTTGTCAAATACAATCAGCATAGCATATTAAAACTTATAGTAAATAAATAACACACTGATGTCATAACCATTACACAGCTTGTGAATCTGTAAAAACTCAGGACTCATACTGTTAACTTAGCAGGTTCACAACCATAATATTAAAGAAGCAACATTCACAGCCTGATTAAAAAATGAGACAATGAAACATAGCAATACTTACTCCCCATTTGCATAGTGCACTTGCAACAAAAACATGTTTTAAAATAACTTAGATCCAAGCTTAGAACAAAACTACATTTTGTTAAAGACAATCAGCATAGCATGCTAAAACTTATAGTAAATAAATAAAACACTGTTGTCATAACTATTACACAGCTTGTAAATCTGTTAAAACTCAGAGCTCGTAATGTTAACATATCAGGTTTACAACCATAATATTAAAGAAGCAACAGTCACAGCCTGATATACAACAAACAAATAACTATTTTCATCGCATAAAAGTCTGATGAACACTCAGAATTCATACTATGAACAAAATAGACAAAAAACTCACCCATTAATAGCAGAATACACTATCCCCGGGATTCATGAAGCTCGGTGTAAAGCTTGCGCCAGCCGTGCGGCATATATATGGTGTAGTAGCACCATATGCATATTAATGAAGGTGCGCTGCCGCCACATCCACGTGCATAGGAAATGTGCGCGAGCGCATGGGGTATTTCTAAGTTGCGCCCGGAGGCGTGTCAATGTCGGCTGTCGATGAGCAACCTAAACTGCTGAATATTATAGTCTGCCTGCAATAGTAATCGCACCTATCAGTGTCCGTGGATAATGAAATGTATGCAAAGCATGCAAGACAGTTCCTGGCCACACAAAATTGAGAATCAAACAGAAATGCACGCAACACAATATGGAGTTCCCATCCATGGAACAAATATTTAAAATCGTGTGTCCGTAATGTACTGCACTGTAAGTAGTTATACCCAGTGGAAGTGAAGCACATCATGTCAGCGCGCCACCAATACACACTTCCAGCCCCATGGGCAGGGTCACCAGCAGTCCCACATTGGTAGTGATAGTACACAGCTGGGCAGTTGTGGCCATAGCAAAACATCACAAGTGTAAAGTACCCTGCAACCGTATAATATAATTTGTCCTACATCGCATAATAATCACATACAACAAATGTCCGTACTGGACATGACATATAACAACAAATATAAACAAGGAAATGAAACAGACGGAACATATAAACCGCCGCAAAAGTAAGCCAACATGTATGCATAAAATGACAGCAGCATCCGTAGTACAGTCTGTGGATATGTGTTCTGTCATACAATCTGAGTACTGTCCAGAAGATATGCCATCCTGGCCGCATGAAAAGGTGGCAACACTAACAATGTCCATAGCATGTCAGCAAACTCCGGACATATGTGATCCAAGCCATTCTTGTCCACATGTGTGAAGGTACAACGGGAATTACATGTCATGAAAGATAAGTCCTGTGTGTGTACCTATGTACGTGTTGTGCAGCCATGTTTAAATTTGAAAATGCCGCAGTAGTCCTCACAACCATACAGTTACCTGACATATGTACTTTATGCAATGTGTTCCCTTGACCGTGCCATGAGACAGCAACCAAACAAGGGATGGATGGAAGTGTCTGTAATATGTGTGTAGGTGTATGCAAACTGTAATAATCCCTAAAGGCGAGACTGTGTCAGATGCACAATAGACCAAACTGGAGGTGTATGATGGAGCAGTGTGCAAAGTGAGGGTTACCACCCGCACCTCTGTGCGACAGACAGCCCATCTGTGGCCAGTGTTGTCCTGCTGACAATAACAAAACAAATGATAATTGGCCTGAGATATCATGACAAAATATATTCCCTAACTTATTAGTGATACATGCATAAGTCAGTGATGTCGTATTTTAATCACCTACATCCTAAATGAAATGGTGTAAGCAGCTTAAATACTAAACAAATAACCTGTACTATTGTCAAAGAAGTGAAGTTCTGTCCCATGCACTGTCCGTGGTATATGCTATACTGCAAAGTCATGTAGTAATACTACAACTACCCCACATTGCCCAATGGAAAATGTGCCAATCCAATGTGAATCAGAAAGAAACACAAAGAACAAACATATAACAATCGTAAAGTAACCTGACAGTCCATATTGTATACCAAAATCACACAAACATATGAATATTAAAATGTGCTATACACATGAACAGGAACGTAACCAGCACATTCACATAGGATGGTATATGCGGAACCGGGACATCCAAATGCAGAACCCATGCATGCATAATGCAATACCCAACATCCCCTGTATAGCACACAACCTGCACCCATGTCCAAATGTCCACCAAATCCAGCCATACTTAAGCTACCAGCCTTGCCCAGCCGTATACCTACACATAGCGAGTATTATCCATATGTAATAGGAAGTATCACCCTAAGCAGTGTCAGGATTGCAAACTATGTATCCCACGTTTGTAAACATCCCATCACATTTTCGTAAATCCAAAAGCCCGTGCATTCATGTTTTGGCAAAATATGTGTACACCCCGCGTGGGATAAGTAACCTGTTTAAACATCAGAGTTGTTTACATGCCACAATGTCTAGTACAGTACACATCTGGACAAAAGTTGTATGTGTAGTCACGGTACTGTTCAGTTTCTAGACGGACATGCATAACATACTACGCAGGACGGAACACCTGTCCATCATGCAGGTCTCTCCACATGAATTATTCTACTCAATCACATACTGACACCACACCTCTCAACCTATTACAGCAACAAAATCTGGACAAAGCCTAAAAGGTAAAAATGTATAAAATGGACAAACTCTGTCCATGTGCTTTGTCTGACATTTGAACATTGTCAGGGCAGTTCCGTTCACCAGGCGGAGAAGCCTAAACCCAGATCACCACATGAACACCCTGACAATCAAAGACTTGTATGTGCCAGGACTATAAGCCTTGGAGTTCTGAATATCCTTGGATTGATTAAATATGCAGCTTGGGTCCAGAGCAGTAGGGAATAGGGAATGTGTAATATGTAGTACCGCGTTTTTCCCAGCAGGAGAATGGATGCCTGTGTTGTAAGTGAAGCGGTGAGGCATATGTTAATGTAGCTATGTACTATGGGTATGCATATAAATGAGTCAGAACACCAATAGTATAGTGGTTACAGCATCCGGCCAACGTGAATGCAGTCCCGGTTCAACTACGACTACAGCACATATAATTTTAAAGTGTAATGAATGCGTCTGTGCTGTAAAGACATTTAAATATGTAAAGGTGAACGTGTGTTTCGCATATGTCCATTAACCGGATTACAGATATTTTACTGTTACTGTCGCAATCAATAAAGCCCATGTAAGCACAAAGACTTAGTAAACATATGTAACCCACAATAAGGATATGCAAGTGCGCCTGCGCGTGTGTAATCCGCTCACAGCATAGCAAATGAATGCTGTTTTCTACACATTAGTTATATATCTATATATGGATATATATATTTGTGTATAGATATATATCCACAGACTTAAACTAAATAAATATATGAAATAAAGAATGTATAGACATATATATATATATATATATATATATATATATATATATATATATATACACACACACACACACACACACACACACACACACACACACACACACACATACAACATTCATTGATATATACATAGCAAACATATAAACATATGTCCTTGTAGATATAACACATGTACATAAATAGGTTACATCATAGCTATTATGGATGGATGTACAGACATGCAATAAAGGTAAATACACTGCTGCTTTCCAAATCATTGCCTGGAAAGTACCAGTGTGCCAGATCTGCAAGTTCTACTCTTTAAACATGGATATATAGGTGTCCTTTGCAGGACCCCAAATATTGTGATTCATTACAGGCACCGTCCTGTAATGATCGCTGCAAAGAAGTGTCATCCGCAACTACAATATAGCTGTACATGCAACAGTAGCTTGTGTAAGGGTAATAACACATGGGCTGACAGAATGTATGACATATGTCCCGATACGCGGAGAGTGGATAGTGCTTAGAAGTGTCTTCGTACTTTATTATCGCTCACATTAAATATGTCTTATGACTACTGTGGAGGGGTGTCAGGTATGGGAATCATGGGTATGCAATAATGGGCCTAGGTGCCTAGGTGTTGGTTGGCACAGATGTATTAGGTCCGCCCCATGGGAGTGATTAATATTCCTATGTGGGTATAGCACACGCCTATATCTTCCAAAAATGAAGAACCCATCTACTGGATATTGTGTAAACCATTGGGGGAAGACGTAGGGACTTATATCAGTATCTTGTAAGCGATTATCATGGATGTACATGCGTACGACTAAGATGGTAACCATACCTCTCAAACTTTCAGAATAAGACATCTGGACAAAGGCATTTTAAAATAAGTACAAATAGGGAATAGTTTAAATATTCCTCTTACAAAGTTAGAACATTGATAGAATAATGGAATATTCATTAGTATGACTGTTTTGAGGGTTATTAATTATAAAATACTAATGTCTGTCATTATTTTCTAACTTCACAGTCCTTAATGACTTGCCACTAATTTACCAGAAAGGCACAATATTATGAAAAAAGGAACAAAATTATAAGTCTAAGTTCGGGACATTTACCCAAAATGTGTACAGTTGAGAGGTATGAAGGTAACCCTGTCCTAAATAAATGTACAGAACTAGTGATATTAGGTGGACAGGTGTGAAGAAAGACATGATGACAAATGACAAAACATGTTCATAGGTTCATAGGTTCATAGGTTTATACTAGGCTATCTGCCCTAAGGCATTTATAAGCCTAGCCCAAATTATTTTGGGCTTCGCCACCCCTTATATGAAAAAATACTGTGCCCATTAGTTTGTTGTGCCTCTGTCCAGCAGTGACCCAGAGATGATTCCCGGGGTAAACCTACGATCTCCCATCCACAGGTCTAGATTTCTCTTGAACAGAGTCAGCGAGGTGCTCTGCCTCACATGGACCGGGATTTTATTCCACAGCATAGGGAGTCTCTGAGTGATAAATCTATCCCTCCAGCACGTCCTATTTATATCCGTGCTAAGGTTTAAGTCACTTGCTCTAGTGGTTTTGGTGGATTTGGATTTTTGAGGTGGAGCATGTCCATTAATTCGGGTTGGACATGGCCTTGTATGTCAGGCACATGTCACCTCTGAGCAGACGGTATGCGACTGAATAGAGCTGGAGTTTCTTCAATCTGGCAGCATATGACAGATTTTGGAGTCCTTATCCTTTTGGTGAGGAACTTTGGGGTCTCTCCAATTGCTGCAGATGTCGGGTGAGATACATCCCGAATGGGGCATTGTACTCGATCATTGGTCTGATAAGTGAAGAGTACAGGGGAACAATGACCTCACTAGATCTGGATGTGAATCCCTTCATGATCAGGTGGGCAATGTAGAAGGTCTTTCTAACCACTTTAGCAATGTGAGTGTCAAAAGAAAGGCTACTGTCAACCTGGGTCCCCAGGTCCCTGATAACCTCTTCTGTGCTTAGTGGATTGCCACCTATATGGTAGCTTGGGGTTACCTTGTTTTTCCCGAAGGGTATGACTATACATTTTTTGGCGTTTAACTTCAGGCCATGGCTCTGGCACCAGCTATCTGTTTCCGTGAGTCCCTTCTTCAAAAGCATGTACCTCGATAAATGTGAATGAATACTTATGCCCTGTGATAGTTAATGTGTAAGGTTAATAGAAACAAAATAAATGTGTCCCTCAGGGTGTTATGCGGTGTCCACGATACAGTGTTCAGTCTCCCACACTCGCATGTGAGTTCTGCCACCGACGGAAAGTGCAAATAATGGTGAACACATAAGGTAGATGATAGCATAATATGTTCTGATTAGCACCTGTTGGCTTTTGTGAGGAACACAACACTCTGGGCGGGTGTGTCCTGCAAAAGGAATGTAATGGCATCTGGCATGTGATTTTTTCATATATTGTGTGTAGTGGTGTAATAAAATGATATATCTTGTATCAGAAACAGATACATGTTATAGGAAACAGTATTATCGACTATAACACTACAAGAAAAATCTGAAGGTATGCAAAGCGCTTAAGTAGTCAGTTTAGTATTGACCGCAGGTATGTGTTGACTTGTCAAATGTCACAGCTGTATATATAGTTCCTATAGGGCTGTCACCTCTACAAATGATGAAAGTGGGAGATGCTCTGTAGAAATGTCAGATGTAGCAAGTCAAAACATACCTACAGCCATGCATACTCCACAAATAGACATATTAGCACACAGCAAAGCTTAGGCCAGGATTCATGAAGCCTTGGCCGGCGTGTACGAGTAGAGTAAGAGTAGAGCAAGGCAAGATGTCTGCCGAGCTATTCAGCAATATCCTGTAGGGGCGTGTAAGACAGCCCCTAAAACGAACGTTGCACGGACAATGTTAGGATATGTAAATTACCGCATTTGTAGGTGAAACTTATGCAAATGATGTAAAATTTGCGATACATGAAACAGTAAGCTGTCTGTGCAAGAGTAGAGTTATGTGTAGAAATGTACTTGGATGTTAACCGAGTAATGTTCTGCAAGTAGCTAAACGGAGCAATGTCATCTGCAAATAAAGGATGAATTTAGTTGAAGAAGCATGCCAATGGCCAAATATAAGGCCAGTGGCATTTTTTTCCATTGGAAATTAATAAAACTCTATTTGTCATCCCCCGATCTCCGGTGTTTAAGCGTAGCGCAGCAGCGCGAAAAAGCGCTGCGCTTTCAAAACAAGAAAATATTTAAAATATACATGCAAATTGTAAATTTAGTTAAAAGTTAGTTCGCCATGCAGGTGAATGGCAAACTGAAGACAACATGGCTACTGAGTACTGGTTGCTATGTGTGGAAGCGCTCTTTCAGAGATGTAACCAAGCATTAGTAGGCAATCCTATTCAATTGAGGCTGAGGATAGTGAATCACAATTTGTCATGCCATATGGGCCAAGCCTCTACAGTGTAAGAGTACGTTAAGGGGACTATCAGAGTAGAAGATAGGTGACATTATGAGTGTGTATGTATAAAACACTGTAATCTTATTGGAGTAGTGTGTCACATGTTTGCTGTCAGTTACTCATCAGTGGAAGAGGCGTGTTATGATTTATCCTAGGTAAAGTCAGGAAACTGACGGTGTACACCATGGATATCACTGAAGTTTCTTGCAAACCTGTTTACAGTGTGTTCGCGCCTGTGCTCGCCTGTAAGCCCGAGTAAGCATGTGTGCACGCGTGTCAGCCCGTATGCGCACGTTGAAGAACGAGCAAGCTAGTGTAAGATTGTTGAAGCCCGTGTAATGTCGTATAAGCCAGTGTAAGCATTTATAAGCATGTATAAGCCTGTGTGTGCCCGTGGAAGCGGATGTGCACTTTTCTGTGCTCCTATGGCGTGGCGCTGCTCACTGTGGAAACAGACAGTGAAAAGGAAGGTAAACAAATAGCAGTAAATGAACCAAGGAGAACTACCACAGCTAGCAGGTGAAAACAATCAGAATGAGCATATTACACAGCCAGTACAGTAGGCCAGCACAGCACAGCACTTACAACTCTACAAACAACATTCCACCATGTTTTTCTCAGACACACTGCAACACTGTAGTATACTAAGAGAAGTGAAAACTGGAAAAGCTTAACTGAGACAACATAATGTTAGGGCCTGCCATTGCTATTATACGTCAACATATGTAACATGGTGGGGGTTGTGCCAATGTGAATGCTGCTCAGCAACACACAGTGAGTAGACAGAGAAGAGTATGCAAGCACAGGGTAACCTACCAGGGGCTACATGATCTGGAGATAGTGGAGCGCTATAGAGTGGACAGAGACCTCCTGCAGAAGATTGTTGAGCCATGCAGGCCATGTCTCACACACAGAACCAACAGAGGGAAACCCATCCCAGTGGAAACCAAGGTATGTGTTGCCCTAAGGATACTAGCAACAGGTACCTTCCAGAGATCAACTGGTGATATGATGTGGATTTCACAAACATCAGCATCCAGGGTACTGCACCATTTCATGAATGCCATGTCAGCACATGTCAGTGATCATGTATATATCCCCAATTCCCGTGAGGTATTGGGCAGCAATATGTGTCTTTTCCACACAATAGTGGAATACGCTGAGTACTGGGTGCAATACACTGCATGCACATATGCATCAAAGCACCAGCCAGTGAGCGTGGTAGGGCCTACATCAACCACAAGGGCTTCCCCTCCATCAAGTGACAGTTTGTGTGTGATGGCCAGCCCATAATACTGAATGTATGTGCTGGCTACCCTGGAAGCTACAATGCTTCCCATATGTGGCATCTGACGCAGCTGTACAAAATATTTGGCAATGGGGACAACCCTCATGGTCACCTAGTGGGGGATGCTGGATGTGCAGTTCAACTGTGGCTGATGACACACATCAGAAATGCACACACACATGAACAGGAATGCCATAATGAGGCACATGCACAAACAGAAAATGTAATCTAGCATGTGTTTGTGCTGCTCAGTTCTGGTGCCTGGACACATCTGGTGGAGCATTAAAGCACTTGTCAACTACATGTACCAGAATTCTCTTTGGCCTAGGTCATCTGTGTCACACACACACACATGACAGTTTATATAGATAGTGTGAGTGACTGTTCATGTATGTGTTTTACTGCTTAACAGTTCAAACACAGCAAAGTCTGTCAATAATGGACATTCATCATAGTTGTACAACCACCTTGGTTGATATGCATGCAGATCTCTCATTGCTTATGTGATACAGTGATGTACTTCAAAATACCATTGTAAATACAAATATCAAAGGACAAATGACATAGCACTTGTCTATATGTACACATTGTTACCCATTATACATATTGGGGTCTAATACCTATGTGTTACTGTTGGTATAGTATGTGTAGTAAATGTGGATGACTAACTCATTTTAGCCATATAGGTTTACAGCATGGGTTGGATAACACATATCTGTCTGTATGATACCCTTGTGTAGAATAACTGTGTCATGTGCAGAATGCATTGTAGGCCACAGTATGGATTTTCAGATGTGGACAGGAATATCCCTATTGTCTTTGCTTGTAACTAACATGGCTATATATCAAACAGTAATGGTCCCAGCAATGTGTGGCGGTCAATACCAGTGCTTACTGGTATAGTATAGTACACGAAGGATCCACATGCTACTGTGTGTCCTACATGTGTGGGTCAGTTGTGAAGATATCATATAACAATTGGTTATTCAGACTGTTGAGGTTGTGTCTACTACCATAATGCAAAACAATTACAGATAGTAACAGTATCACCCACAGCACCATGTAAAACCATATCATACACACATGTGTAGACAAGTAAAACAATATGTGTATTATAATGCATACTGGCTACCAATAGAAACTACGAAGTGTTAACAGTGTGTAATACAGGGCATGTCAACATTCCAATGTGTCCACTATACATGCACATGCAGACAGTGCACCTTCACCATGTTCACAAATAAATACATGAAAATCTGTACTACACACATCACACATGTACTGCACACTCTGAAACACATGCTGCCAATACTACACACATCAGTCAAATGGCACATGGATGGATAATAAATCTTCAGAAGTAGCAGTGTTGTAAACTATACTACATTGGTGATCATAGCTGTAATGCATCATGCCTGCTTACATACACCTAGAAGGATATCACACTTTGTGTTAACAACATTTTAACATTAATACAGTGTTATAAAGCCACCTTGTGCATCAGCACCATGTTAGTCTGTTCCTGCATCAATGGTACACATTACAGGAGGTGGTACAGGTGTCATCATATGCACAGGGTATGTTGTTTCTTTTCCAGAGCCTGTCATTGAGCCATCCAATCAACATGTATGTATGTGTGTGTGTGAGGGACAACAGTTTTTGCATGGCCCAATGTCGATGCAATGTGTGTGTGTGTATGTGTTAGCCCTAGCTGTTTGTTTTGTGTGTATGTCTGCATGTACACAGTTTCAGCATGTGTCACCCATATACAGGAGGTTGTGGGACAGTCACAGACTGTACCTGCCAGGCTGTACAGATCGCCATTTCTGGCCATGGACACCCCTCCATGCATTCAACAATATTCCAGTCCTGCACCTGGAAATGTATACACATACATTCTTGGGATCTGTATCACAACCTGTGGATAAACGGGAGTCAGTAATGTTAACCTGATTTGCATAGTATTGTCATTTAAAACATAGTTATATGAGCCATACTCATCCTCCAAAGTAATAACCACTGCTGACTGTTTCTGAGATGTGCACACGACCGTTTAAAGGTGCTGTACTATCATTGTTTTCAATGTCCCTTGTAATACCCAGCAACAAAATAACTGGTCACTACACAACTATAACCCAGGATCACTACAGCACACAGTGTGTACACTATCACAGAGCCATAGCAGATTTAGATACATCCAAGGTGATCACGTACAGATAATGCAGCACATTCAATAGTGCTAATATCCACATACATATCTATATCTATCTATATTATATATATATATATATATATATATATACACACACACACACACACACACACACACACACACACACACACACACACACTTGGCAGGGTTGGGATTAGAACACAGACCTAACTACCTTATCACACTACAGCATTACGCATTTACAGAACGTGCTACCGTGATTATTAGATCACAGCACTCCCAGAGGCATACTTCTAGGTGGGTGACATCATCCGCAAAGGCAAAGACGCTGATAGGGAATGTATGTGGTGTGAGGCGTCTAAAAGCATTACTGTGTCCCCAGGCAGCTGGAAACACATACACACAGAGGCGCACACTTGGCAGGGCTAGGAGTCAAACATACACCTACCTTATCACACTACAGCATTACGCATTTACAGAACGCGCTACCGAGATTACTGAACACAGCACTCCCAGAGGCATGCTTCTAGGTGGGTGACATCATCCGCAAAGGCAAAGACGCCAATAGGGAATGTATGTGGTGTGAGGCATCTAAAAGCATTACTCTGTCCCCAGGCATCTGGAAACACACACACACACTTGGCAGGGCTGGGAGTCAAACATGCACCTAACTACCTTATCACACTACAGCATTACTCATTTACAGAACGCGCTACCGAGATTACTAAACAAAGCACTCCCAGAGGCATAATTCTAGGTGGGTGACATCATCCACAAAGGCAAGGACGCTGATAGGGAATGTATAGAGAGTGAGCAGTCTGAAAGCATATTACTGTCCCAAGGTAGACGTAGACAAACACATGGCAGTGTTGTGATCGGGGCAACTAAATATCTACGGAGCACTACAACAACACTACATAGATACAGGACGCGCCACAGACAGTACACCCTTCAAGACAGTCAACCAGTGTGTTCAATGTAGGCATCCATCGTGACGTCGAAAATGGACATCTGTTGCCAGGATGACCACCATCACTATGCAGGATGTTAATGGCCATGCCCATACACAGAGGCACATCACCGACACAAGGTGTCACTGGCCATGCCCACATGCTTAGTATCACACGTCCGTTTGGAATGTACTGTGTGTCCATCTACACAACGGCATACTGGGCATGCTCACACACTTAGCAGTTGCAAAGGGCCATCTTGCATGCACACGGATTCTAAACATGGAAGGGCACAGTTTGGGATGTACTGTGTGTCCATCTACACAACAGTGTACTGGGCATGCTCACACACATAGCAGTTGCAAAGGGCTGTCTTGCATGCACACGGATTCTAAACACGGAAGGGCGCAGTTTGGAATGTACTGTGTGTCCATCTACACAACAGTGTACTGGGCATGCTCACACACATAGCAGTTGCAAAGGGCTGTCTTGCATGCACACGGCTTCTAAACACGGAAGGGCACAGTTTGGAATGTACTGTGTGTCCATCTACACAACGGTGTACTGGGCATGCTCACACACTTAGCAGTTGCAAAGGGCCGTCTTGCATGCACACGGATTCTAAACACAGAAGGGCACAGTTTGGAATGTACTGTGTGTCCATCTACACAATGGTGTACTGGGCATGCTCACACACAGCAGTTGCAAAGGGCCATCTTGCATGCACATGGATTCTAAACACGGAAGGGCACAGTATGGCATTAGTGTCCCCACGTACATGAAGGCCACTCACATGTACTGACCAGTACACACTCAGGAGCCATCACAGATGACTCAGGTGCAGATCACAGAGGTACACACCGCAGTCTACAATGTAGCCCTCAGACATCACCATGTCATTGGACCAGCAATACACAGCCATACATTAACACAACACCGTGTGACTCATGACCAGTGGACTGTACATAGGTCTACAGCAACTGTGCAGACTACACATGTACCGAAAGGTTTCCATCATGTGTTATGCATTGCAATGATACCACTGTACATAACCAGGTCGGCTCTACACATACCAGGGGCCCTGGGTCTTACACAGCTGTGACAGATGACTGTCGCTGTACACCAATGAACACACATGTTTGGATATGTCATACATGTAATTGCAGTGGATATGTGCATGGACCACACACACAACACATATGTACATAGTATAGCTTTTGCTGTCCTCCGTGCAGACAAGTGGCTACAGCAATCATACGCATGCAAATGGAAGGTGGGTCCATGGCTGTTGAATGCTAACTGTACATGAGGTAGCAATGTTGACCGAGGACACATTCCCTCTGTACTAGTTACCCATGACACCCATCATATCATACAACAGTCCATGTGTTATGTATGTCAACACACATGTCCACCAATTGCAATGCATACAAACATGGCTACATGACAGGCATGTAGGACCAACACACATGTACAATCTGTAGTGTGCATGCAGCTACCATGCATGTGCAGTAGCTGATGTAAGTAACTCATCTGTGTCTAACTACAACATGCAGTTGCAATGCAGCCCCATCATTGACACCTGTATATGGTGACATGCTGACAGTACCGTAGGATGTATATCAGGTATGGATGGATGTGTGTACATAAAGTGGTGATCCACCTGTGTAGATGGATGTTTGCTGGGAACGGTTCACAGGTGTGTCACATGCCATCCTACCATTACATGTGCAAACAGTATGCTATATTACTGTTACTTGACAGTGAAGACATAAAACCTACACAGCGGTCAGGTGTTACTGACTGTACGTCACTTAACACCTGTAACACATACATCCTCCCATGTGCATATAGCAGCACAATTGCCGGACATAGTGTTGGTACACATAATGCGGCTAATACTGCTGCATGTCTGTCAGACATGTCATCATATAGCAGGTGTATCATTCACAGTACTGCCATGTGTGTTTGCTTGTGTGACCATATATGCCACATATGGTGGGGAATACATCCCAAGTGTTACACACCCCTGTACACTGTTGTAGAGATCTGTACATACTGCAGTGTGGAAAGCATGACGTAGGCAGGTGTGGTGTGTGTATCACACACATCAGCTATCCACATGTGTATGACATTTGTGGTCTCCACAGTATGTGTATGTATGTATGTATGTATGGCTGTCTGGTGCATGGAGTGAGGGTGTATGCTACCATACAGAGCACACAGGATCCCTAACCCCTCATGGTGATGCAGTCTACTACCCTGTTGATGCCATAGGTCTCAGCCATACTGGCTACCTGTACATGTTCTTTCTCTGCGTCGCGTCACGTGGGTGCACAGTACTGTGAGGGTGATGACCACATAGGCAGGGGTCCTCACCTCAACACTATGGGGTGTGCGTTACAGTGTTGTTGACTCCAAGAGTGTGTGCTTGTTCCTGTAATGTGACAGGGTCTGACTGCTGCACAGTGAGGCCTCATGCTATCAGGTGGCCTCTAACATTAGCATCGGCCGGACCGCTGTGTACAACCCCTGCACCATGTCAACATATCTATGATGTGACCTGGTATGGATGTCACGTCTCTAGCCACTGTAGCCTATTAAACTGCCCACATGCGTCTGGATCAGTATATGTGTGGACATCTGTGGTATGTTAGCCTTTCCAACAGTCAGCTTGAGGCTACGTATAGCATGCTGATATTGCCATACATGCCTGTGAGTACTCCACAGTTACACATGGGAGACTGCAAACACTGCTACCTGTAGGCACATGAAAGTAGACCATAAGGAGGGAACCAGGGCATCATTAGCAACATGCTGTTACTGTTGTTACCAAGACACATACTGTGAACATATAACAATGCATGCTAAACCTGTACTACATGGTATGTCTGGTGCGTGTTAACAGTACACAACTAATGTAATATACACTTCTCTCACTATTCATACACAACTAATTTTATACACACTTCTCTCACTATTCTGTTCACCCTGTGCATCAGACCATTTGAACATGTCCCTGCACCGAGGGTGTGGATTACAGGGATGCGGCACAGGCTTCATCATATGCACAGGGTGATAATGTTTGCCACGGGCATAGGCTGCACCAATGGATGACATCATGTATGTGGGTAAGGGCTGGTGGCATGATTGGACATGTCTGTTCAGTATGCATGTGGGTGTTGTGGTGCCCTACAGATGTGTTTGCTGTGTGCGTGTATGTGTGCACACAGTTCTGCCTTTTGTGAGGCCTACACAGGGGTATTATTGACAGCTCCAGATTGTACAGACCAGGTAGTACAACTCACTGTGTCTGGCCATGGCCATGTGACCTGTGCCTGCCAGGGGTTGCATGGGCACTACCAGGCGGAGGTACAGATTGGCTACTGTCCGACGACACATGTCCACTGGAACCGTGTCCCCACTGGGAACATCCAGGGCCACGTACACATGGCCTGCTGTGTCCTGGTGTGGACAGCACAGCACCAGCTTCACTGCTACTGCTACCGGCACTATGGGAGCGGGCATGTGAGGTGGCACGCTCACTTTGACCTGCACTAGGTGGTGTAGCTGGTCTACATCCATATGGCCTACGCCTCACTCCTACCAGATGTTCCAGCACAGACAGCTCACGCTCGCGGATTGCCATGCCACGGTCAAGGATTCCGACCATGTCACTCAATCACCTGTCCAGAACAACAGCAATCTGCTGTTGAGCATTTGCCAATGCCTGGATGTTGTTGTTTAGGGTATGGATAGCAGCCCTCTGCAGCCTCTGTCCTTCTCTGTTCTGCCATTCAGCCTGTGCCTGTGCCGCCATTACAGTCTGGAACATGCGTTTGGTGATGCTCTGTCCTGCAGGTGCATGTCTGCCAGAGGTCCTCTTACGAGCAGCACCGGCCGCATGCCTGTGTGCCACATCTGCTGTCATTACACTGACACCATGGTTTGGAGACACACCTTCTGTAGCCACCACACGTTCCTGTTCCACGCTAACAGATGCTGACTGACCTTCCTCTATGGCCACTGGTGATGCGGTATGTGTTGGCAGCTGAACTGTGTGCAGGGAAGAGGGGGACATAGCTGGGATGGCAACCATTGGCACAGATTCAGCCCCTGACAACCCTGCCTGTACCCCATGCATATGCTCATCACTGCTAGAATCTGTGGGGACACTAACATCAGATGGACCGCAGGAGGGTAACGCACCTACATCACCTGTGAATGCAAAGTAAGACTAAATTACAATAGACACACACACACAGACACACACACAGACACAGACACACACACACACGGACACACACACAGACACAGACACACACACACAGACACACAGACACACACGCACAAACACACACACAGACGCACAGACACACACACACAAACACACACACAGACGCACACACAGACACACACACACACCATGCACACCCATGGCTGAGGTGTTCCCATATTCCACTATGTTGTGCACACATCCTGGCTAGTTACTTAGCACAATGCATCAGAGGTGCTCCACGTGCAACTAACTGTGTCCAGCACTGCTATACACATTGTAACAAGCTACAGATTCAACAACATACCCCACGGTTACCAGACCTCATTTGTTGGTGTACTGGACAGTAGGGCTCAGACAGATACTACTAATGTGAGACTGACACTACCCCACACTTAACTGGGATAGCCACTCATGTACCAACACATTAGGCCAACGCTGTCCGTGATTCATAACCTCCACTCGGCTGGATCAACCCATACACACCACCTCCAAGACCAACAATATCCTTGACATGGACACTACGAACATGTGACTGGTGTTCCACACCTGGGGTTATCCCCTCATTGGTGGATTCCAGACATATGCTAATCACCCTGGTTAGCCACATCCCGGCACCACACCCTTCACGGCATACACAGTACATGAGTACTACAACACCTACTACAGACATCTTATGACAGCGGTAGTTAACATCATGACACTCGTGCAGATGGACAATGCACATACAAATGCTGACACATACCCCAGTGCACTTCACTAGCACGTACATGACTGCATGGATCATGCTATTCCATACAGTGCCATGATGGTACCCACCAGATAACAGATGCCACTCTGGGGGTCCAGTTCCATGGACATAATTTACAACAACAGGTGGAGGCTGTTGCACAGTGGTGTACAATCCCATGGGTGGGGTAGCTCACTGGTCAGCTTCGGTAGGGACACGGGATCTCTCATCACATACTCCAAAACTAGCTACATAAACATTACTGCGACACATTCCGGGGTGTATCACAAGGCATTATGGTGGTATGTCAGTAGTCAATGGCAATACCCACATCTGCTCTCACATACCATAGTTACTCAGGAACATTACAGAACCAGATGATGTTGGCAACATGCTGGCGGATGGATTTAATGCTAACATTACACCCTCTCCCTCCCTACAGGGCCACAATCCATGCAGGAACTTTGCGGTGTCCCTGCGGTCACACCTACACAGTACTAACCTACACTCTATATGGCCTGGGACACTGGCCCCATGTGACCGTCCAAAGTCCAAGGCTGTGCTGTCCACAAACCTCTGAACGACATGTCTCCCCACTAGGCCACCATATTCAGTAATAGCCTTGTATCAGACATTGTGGCCCCTGAATGGCACACAGCAACAGTTATCACACTCCACATAGGTGGCACCACAATGCACGAGTGGGACTATTGCCCTACACACCTGACTGGACTGTTCTGTATGGCTATGGGGCACATCATCATGGATGTCATTCAGAGAGACATTGTTGGGCTCCGGTCCTTTGATGCCACCCAAGTTGGACTTGTTAGGGCCAGAGCATGGCTCCTACACCTGGTGGACTCCTTTCATACAGTTACCAGGGTAGTTGATGATGGTACAGGGGTCCACACAGCCTACATTGTCCTCTCATTGCCTTTCAGCACCGTTCTCCATTCTGGTATTGACAACATACACATCCACCTGCACATTGAACGCTATGTCTCAGGATGTTATGCAAAGTGGCTCATGGAAAGGACACACACAATGAGGGTAGCATACCATAGTACCTACTGTATTGCAGTTACACTTGGCATACCACAGTCCTCAGTCATAGGGCCCCTCATGTTCGGTATATGCTTCCCTGAGGTACAGGCTAGCACAGAGGGACTTTCCCTGCCTAGCTTTACAGACCGCTGCATACAAAGCACCATGATTGCTCCACCAGCTGATACTGACTCCATCCATAAGGGTGTCACTGTGACGGATTCCTGATATCAATATCATGGCCTCAAGCTGCATGACACAAGGTGCATGAACATCCCCTTTGCATTACACCATTCACCCACTATCACATAGGTGGTAATTCCCTACATACATGACACATTGGACGTGTTTGGAGTACACACGTATGTCACACTCACTCCTGTGATAACCATATTGCCACTGTGGCGTGGATATCCTTCTATATGGCCACACTTATCTGTACTGGGTATGTAGCTGGTACATAGGCACCCATTGTACCTCTGAACTCCAGACGTATACACACATTCAAGGGTACAACACCCCATTTAGGGTGTACCTTACACAACAGCTATGGTTTTACATACCACAACATTAACATGCCATGACGTTTATTGAGCTCCGACAGTTAAAGTATGCGGCTGAACTACGGACACCACGTCTGTACACATTTGCATACTACATACTCAGGGGTGACCTCTGCTGAACAGACAGGGCCCATGTCCTCAACAATATTAATGGATATACTCCACATACGCGACATAAGCAAAAGCCACTGTGAGCAACATGCTCATGGATATGTGCACACACGCAATGATGAGTGGGATGTGCTTGAGGGTTACATTCCCAAACTGGACACTCACCATGCTTTGGAACATGATTCCTATGTACATCACGCAGGGACACTCAGTAGCACTGTTCATGTGATACCTCACTTGGTGGATGGGAAACACATGTACGCCAGGGATCACTGCACTGGCTGTACTGTGCAGAGGTGCAGGTAACACATGGCTCTGCTGTTCACAGGACACTACCCTAGAGAGGTGCCACTGGTGTGAACACTGTGGTTGTGCTTACACATAGACTTGTCAGACTGCATAGTACCCCACTATGAACCTGTGAAGCTATTACATGTCCTTTGTGCATGGTTACTTGAGTAGCCCTTCCATTTAGATTAGCTATCATGCTATTACAATGTCCCGTGACTACAAGCCATATGTATCCTGTTATTGTACATTGTACATGCCAATAGACGATACCTTTGGTATGCATGATATGCCTGTTATGCTGTGTAGCATATCTGACATATCTACCTACAATACAATACATTATACATATTTTGCATAGTATCCCATAATGCAAAGTATACTTGCACAGTGGGACCACCTTAGACATGTCATTGTCGTTATATGCCCATACACATGCCTACTGTGACAGTATATCAACATATACTATCCCCTGCTATGGCACGTACTTGTTGGACATACCCTACCACTGACAGCGGGTGGTATGGAATTGTTCTGTTTCAAGCCCTCATGTAGCATCCCTTGTGGTGTCTGTGATGTTTACCTTGTGGCCCACTGCTGGACGCACAATTTCTACAAGCGTTAGTATGCTCAGCAAGACATCACTACATAAATACCTTTTCCCACTTTATGCATTGCAGACACTTTTAATTAATGCAAACCAGGCTATACATACACTAACATAATTAATACAAAACATGCTATACATACACTTACATACTGAGTGTTCTACATACTTTGTTATCATTCCAGACTTTCATCTCTATCTCTCTTACACTGTTTAAACAGTTCTATGGTATGAGTATATGGTTTGAATGTCTGGCAAGTCATCCTTATATACGTCAATACCTGTAACATGTGGTTTCCGGCCGCCAATTGGTGTTCCTGAGTGACTTATTACTTGCACAACAGCTGTGCAGCTACTCCATTCACCAATTATGCGGGAACAGTGGGGTATAATTAAATTTTCCACTTGGGCGTTGCCCATTTGCCCTACCTTCGGGGAGACGGCCTGTATTGTGTTTTGTTGTGAGTAATTGCAACTGCTATGTGTAGAGACACGTATAGTTTGGATTCATGTCCCCCGTGGATTGTGTGTGACAGCTGGAGTATGTGGTTCTACATTGAGTGTGCCTGTCATCCCAACCGTCTGATAATGGACTATTGCAAACAAAACCTGTAACATCGCCGTTTGTTCCATTATACAATGGCTACAATTTTGCATGGCACCTTTAAATGTGTCTCTCATAAGGTATGTTAATGCTTCTGCAGATGTGATTGACTGACTGGATGTTTGTGCTGTAATTACAGTCTGTATTGCTATAGTTTCTAGTGTGGGAGATGTAGGTGGGTGTATGTAGCATATACAGGTTTGTGGGGCTTGCATTTCTACATATTCCATATATATGTGTGTGTGTGGGCTCCTTCCCTAATTAAAGAGCTATCAGTTAGTAGACTTATGTTACGGGATTATACATTGGGCCGTTAATTGGTTTCTATATAGTATGCAGGTGAGGTTGATACTTCCATACCTCCGGAATTACAGCGATATGTAAAGGGATATTTCTAAATGACAGCTATCCCGTCTATTTCTGTCCCAGATATTTGCAGTCATTGCAGTTGTGTTGGCAACAGAACCTCTTTGGCATGGGTTGCCACCTTTTCATATGGCCATTGTTGGACACTTGTGGGACACACATCAGTGTTTACAGGCTGACACATAGCCACAGTCAGTACACATGGTAGCACATACTTTTATCCTCAATACATACTTATTGATGTGGGACTTTGGCTACTTATCATATTGCACGTAACATTTACATTTCTTACATACAGGCATAACTATTTCATGCAACTATTACATAATATATGGGACATAATAATGTCCTACACTCTTGGACAGTTGCTCTTTGTAATGTTTTATGTCAGGACACAACTGCCCAGGGAGGGGCTGTCCCTCCTAATGTGGGACAGGTGGTAACTGTATGCCAACGGCTAGCTATACCCACACCAACCATGATGATCTACCTCCGAGTTGGCACTAACAGACACACGATGTGGACACACACACACACACACATTACAGTCGCACGGAAACGCACACGGCACCCTCAACACACACATACACAGACTACAGCACTCACAAACACAGTTGAACACAGTACCTACGTGGACCGCAACACCGGCAGCGGTAACTAAATGTCCCTTCATATCATCATAATATTACTCACGGTTCTACTGTTCCGGTACTGTGTTCTTTCAGTCTTTCAGCCTCGTGGTTATGCGTGTCGGTATGTGACACATTCCATAGTTGGCGGTATCCTATTTATTTGTACCTCCAAGGTTTTATGAATGTCGTTGACCTATCTATATATTTGCAGATATCGGTGAATCCGTATATATCAACATATATCACTCTATCGCCCTTTCTATCTGTATTATATATATATGTATATATATATATATATATATATATATATATATATATATATATATATATATATATATATATATCTGACAAGGAAAGTGACAGGCAAGCTACACCTTTCATTGTGTACTTGTCGGTGTATACTGTTTCCTGGTCTCCACACGTTTGTGTCTGTACCTGTCACATTACACACCTGCCATAGGTTAGGGTTACCACCTGTCCCACTTTGAGGGGGACAGTCCCTCTTTGGGCAGTTGTGTCCCGCAAAATATTTGTAAAATGGCAAATGTCCTGAGATTTTAGGACAAACTTATTTCCTATAGTTTATGTAATAGTTGCATAAAACAGTTATTCTGTATCTGAACCACCTAAATGTTATAAGAAACAGAATAAGTAACTAAAACATTACAAGAATAAGCTTTTATCTAGGCAAATAAGTGAAGTTCTGATTTTCGTACTGGCTGGGTGTATGTGTCGGCCTGCAGAAATCTGACGTATGTCGCACATTGGTCATTTGAAAAGGTGGCAACTCTACCGTAGGTACATCTTGGCTATCATAGTGTTAGGTGATTGTATACATGATTGCGTGTTCTACTCCTGGCATTGGTTGTTTTACCCTTCAGAGCAGGGGTGAATAATGCTGGTTTAATCACCTGTTCTGGACATCATTGACCATGATCTGCATGATATTCGGGGAAGCTTAGCCCTATTTCGCGCATATCCGTCTAGTCATATTTAAACAATGCTTACCAGAAGTGGGCAACGCATATTCCCGCTAACATGTGCTAAACATGATCTGATGACCTGCATCCAACATGCATTACTCGTGCCTTCGGGATTACGTTACATCCCTTGCAGGACGTGGGACCGGGAACATGTACGACGGTCACTGCATTTACCACTTGGCCATCTGGGATGTGTACACATTATGGCGTTTTGTATGTGGAGTATACTACGGCTGTTACTCCATACTGCACTCACATGGGTAACTCAGTTAGTTTACATATTGATGAGTCCAGTTAATGGTATGTCCATGTGATGTTTACTGGATGTGCTCCGGCATTGGGTTATGTATATCACAGTGAGCCACACACGATAATGTGCTACACCTTCAAACGACCGTAGGTGGAGCATGCTGGGATGATGAATACCTGTCATGGGTACACCCCATGCCTTGACACAACATCCATGATTACATTATGTGGAGCCCCTCATTAACGCAGCAGGGAATCTGTGCAGAGTGTGTGCAGAACAGTGCTTACACATATGTGATCCTGCGATTGCCTCTGCTCCGCTAAGCAACAGTTGGTTACTCGATGTTGTGGTGACAGCAGACACTGTTTGCCTCGTTTGGTGTATGGCCTCTAACAATCGGGCGTGTACCTACCAATGTACCTGGGAACCTATACACAGCACCAACATATGCTGATAGGCGCAAGTACTGTTCAGGTGTTGACATTCCATGTTCCAATAGCTGTTGTGTGTACAATGTTTGAGGGCTGCCTATGTAGGATTCACACAGTGGGCCACCTATACATTACAATTTACAGGTGGTCGTGTGTGTGTGCCATCCAATTTACTGTGTGTGCAGGTGGAGAGGTGTGTCAGTCCATAGGGGCCTACACTGTCAGAGTATGTGCTATATGTTCCCTCTTTGCCAAGGTGTAGGCATATTGGGCACGCCTCCATCTGCCTACTGGGGCTGGCACATTGTGTTCATGGTCTGAATAGGTAGATGTATCGATCCTTTCTTGGGTACGGCTCCTGCTTGTATAGTGGGCACAGAGGATGATTCATTCATACAAGTAGGATTAGCAGCATTTGTTGTATTGTTAACTTGCTCCATGGGAACCTCAAGGGTTCCTTCAGTCAAACATTCTATATCATCATTTTGAGCACACACACTCCCATTTGTTACATTTATATCAGTATGGGCTCCATTCACTTGATGAACCTCAGCTCTAACTGTCATTTTATGGCACATTTCATCTCGCCTCTTATGCATCTGGTTGGCTGCAGTGACTAGCAGCCTATGAAGTGAAATTGAAGGAACAGAAGAGCCAGAAGTTACTAAGTGATTATAATGATATTAAACAAGGCCACCTTTTTGAATGGCCTAGAGCCCCTAGGCAGGGTGAAAAAAGGAGTGAGAATGAGGTCACTGCAGCCAACCAGATGCCTATTGAACAGCAACTTCCTTTTTTAACACATGTGAAGGAGCCACGTGTAGGCAGACCTGCAAGCAGAGAAAGGAAGAGAAGGAAAGTTTTGTGATGAATTCCTTAGTTGTTAATATCTCGAATAGTATTCTGAAAAAAGAGTTTGTTACTCTACTTGAGAAAGGATTAAGTTTTATACCAGCTTTATGTTCACCGCTGCATGAGTTTGTGACTGATATAAAGTATTTTGGACATAATGTGACATTAAAACATATTTTTGGGTCCAATGTTAGATCAGATCATGACTCTGAAAGACCACCTAGGAAGCCTAGCACATTTGTTCCAGTAAGCCATCCTACGGTTGAGATTTTTATGCGCTTATGTGAGCAAGAACTAGCCAAAATTAGGACATATGGCAAAGGTAAACACTATCAAAATTTGACCAAAGAAGAACTGGATGCTTTAAAAGAACTACAAACCAGAGAGGATATAGCTATTAGACCAGCTGACAAAGGAGGAGCTGT
Organism: Protopterus annectens; assembly: GCF_019279795.1. NCBI lineage: Eukaryota > Metazoa > Chordata > Ceratodontiformes > Protopteridae > Protopterus > Protopterus annectens. The sequence goes on from NC_056741.1 coordinate 1,559,032,505, forward strand.
GGTGGTGATGAGTACAGGTGATTATAATGAAAGTATGTTGGATATGCTCAGTGATCAAGCAACATACTTAAGAATTATGAAGAAAGAAGTTGATGTGATGAAAAGGAGGATAGAAGATGCACTTTATGAGATGCTTATGAACAGGTGTATAACAAAGGAACTATATGAGTTTTTCATAGTTGAACATCCTGTCATACCTATCATCAATGGACTGCCAAAAATCCATAAAACAGCTCTAAACCACCCATGCATCCCATAGTGGCAGGCCAAGGATGGTCAATGGAACCCCTTTCAGTCTTTTTGGAAAATGAGCTAAAAAAGCTATTGAGTGATTACAAGAACATAGTAAAAGATATGGCACAGTTCCTACAGCATTTACAGGAAGCCACTACTAACATCTATGACTTCTCCCATTTGTTATTAGTCACTATGGATGTTCATAGTTTGTTTACATCAATTCCTAACTCATATGGTGTTGAAGCCATAAGAGATTTGTATAGAGAAAGGAAATTAGACTCTTATGTTGTCTTCAGCCTATTGGAATTGGTGCTAGAGAACAATTTATTTGTTTATGGAGATAGCTACTACTGACAGAAGTAGGGGAAGCTATGGGTACCCCCTGCACGAATAGCTATGCCAATCTTGTGTTGGCCTGGTGGGAAGAGCTATAGGCACTGAATGTAAACTTCCAATGGAAAGGGAATGTGCTCCTCCATAATAGATTTGTGGATGACATTATGATTCTATGGGCTGGAAGTGAGGAAGAAGTCCAAAATTTTGTGGATTTTTTAACACAGACTACTTCATTTCTAAAATTTGATGTTAAGATGTCCAGAATAGATATTGAATTTCTGGATGTCAAGGTCCTATTGGATCCTATTGAAGGGATAAATACTATGCTGTATTGGAAACCTATGTGAAGGAACCATATGGTGCATTTTTCCAGTATGCACCCGAGGCATATTTTCCGCAATGTGATTGACAACCAAATCACTTCAGTGTCCAGGCTTTGTGCTCAGGATGATACCTTTCTCATGGAAAGCAATAAACTGTTACACAGTTTCAAGGATCATGGTTATAGGCCAGTCAGAGAAGGAATAACAACAGATCATGCAAGAGATCTGAGAAAGAATAAGGGTAGACCCTACTACTCTCAACAGTATATCAATGGAATGACAAGTGAAGTGATGAAAGACGATAGAATACGTCCTAATGTAGGGCAGGGGACCACGAGGGTCAGCCGTACTTACAGTACTGATAATTCTACAATATATGGAATAATCAAAAAATACTGGCCTATGTTAACATCAGACAATAGACTGAAAGAAATAGTAGGGACTACACCTCATTTTAGTTTTAAGAACAAGAAAAATCTAAAGAGGTTGCTTTGCAATAAAAGCTGCAAAGCCAAAAGGAATGAACATACATGTTCTGGCACATGGAAATGTGGCAGTTGTAAAGCCTGTACTGTTATCAATACCAGTAATGTTATTACACATCCAGTTACAGGAAGGACATACCAGTTTTTTGGAAATGCCAACTGTAATAGTAAGAATGTGGTATATGTTGCTACCTGTACTTTTTGCCCATATTTCTATGTGGGCAAAACGAATAAGATGCTAAAAGAAAGAATCTTTAAGCACCAATCTGATATATGCATTAAGGTTGTTACGAATGTGTTGTATGCTCATATTTGAGATAATGTCACCCATACATTTAGATTTATGGTCCTTGCAATGGTTCGTCCAACTATAAGAGAAGGGGATGTAACAAATCAAATGGAAATGGAAGAATCTAAATGGATATTGGACTTAAGGGCTGATTGTTTCCCAGGGCTTAATGGTGTTGTTCCACTTAAACCATTCCTGAAAGAATGAAGACTGACTTTTTGCCATTAAGGAAGCTCATTAAATATATATTTTTTATTTTTTACTTCCTATCCATCTTTGTTACAGATGTCAGCTTTGTAATATTCCTTCTGTACACTTTTTATAGAATAGGTGTTTATGCATGCTTTCATTTCTTTCAGAGATGTGAACATGAACCCCAGGATTCACTAATCTTCCGTGTAAGACTAAATTAGTCTTGCACAGAAGAGCCAGTCTAAGAGTAAGATGACAGCGTGCCATGCATATTAATGAGGGCACACTGCCTCAACTCTAAAACTAACACGGAGCGTGGACGAGTGTAGGTGGCGGGCCGGCCTGCCGATCAGTTCAAAAATCCACACCCCTGCAAGTTTGAAACATGGGAAGTGTCTAGTTACATGAGCGAGTCCGCTCACATGTGTACATTCTAACACTAAACTCCCCCATATAGTAAACCCCGTACAAATATAAAAAGTAAAATAAATGTTTTTTTTTTTTTCCGATATAGCTGCCCATATTTGCACGTGTTTGTGCGGGTTTGCCCATTGCTTAGCTACAGTTAGCAGTTTAGATACTGAAGAGGATAATAAGAAAAATATATGCAAATTAAGCGAAATAGCAATAGCGTAGTGCCTTCGCACAAAGAGGAGGCATTCCCGGTTCGAGTCCCACCACTACACTTTTCATTTTCTGTTGGAAATTCTGTATACAAAAATATTTCCTGACATGTATTATTTAAAGTTTTGCAAAAAGCATTGAAATGTTATATGTAGTAGTGAATGAATTTTTTATATATATATATATATATATATATATATATATATATTTATATATATATATATATATATATATATATATATATATATATATATAAAGGAGAAATGGTTATGCATACTGATGCATGAGTAAATTATTTTAAGCAAAGTAAAGCACTAAGCACATTTTACCAGTATTGAGCATATTTATATTTAATTGCTCGTAGCTGAGCACTGCGTTAACTAGCGCAATGTCTTTGCCCGGAGCTACGCATCGTGCAAACTAGCACAAACAGAACATGTTTGCGCATAGCTGCGCACTGCGCTAACCAGTGCAACATTGAGCAATGTCAAGCAACGTCGGGCAATGTCAGACAACGTCGAGCAACGCTGAGCAATGTCGGGCAAAGTTGAGCAAAGTCGGCTAAACATGGCCTTAACCATTGAGGTTTGGCCAGTAGGAAAATAAAAAACAGTGACAGGGCTCGAACTCGGGATACTTTGCACGATAGGCACAATACATAACCACTAAGTCATGACAGCATTTCAGAACCATGCACTTTCAACAGACACATATCTATCAAAGGAATATTAAACATTGCTAACATCAGCTAAGCAGGTGTGCCTACAGCTGAGTTTTTTCCAAACTGGCCAATCACAAATAAGTGCGGGAAACGAGGCATATTTAAGCTCCACAGATGGGAATACTTGCAATAACTGGTTGTAGTTCCCTTCTGCAGCCAGCATGGCCGGGGTTGGAAAAGGCACTCGATTTCAAACTCAACATTGGGGCATTGAGGAGACCAAAGCAATGATTTGGCTCCTTGTCCACAGTCATGAGGAAAGACTCCTGCGGGGCCAGTAACAGGGCACCCAATACAAAACGGAGGCCTGGAACTGTCTAACTCGTGATCTCACTAGTGCCACTGGCATTCCTCGGACTGGTGAGCAGGTCAGGCACCATTACTCTGACCTGAAGTGACGCAAGGAGGATCAACTGGACCAGTGGATCCAGGAGGCCCGTGGGATGGCAAATGCCCCAGTACTCAGTAAGTAGCCATTGTATTAAGTATTTAAGAATTGTTATTCTTGTCTATACTATGGATAGGTATGTCTCATTACCATTGCATTTACTTCACAGCTGCAGGTGTCCGGGCTATGAATCAGCAAGCCCATGATGATAGCTGCAAAGGCTGCGTCACCAGGCAGGTTAGTAATTATTCTGCATGTACTGTTATATAAAATAAATGAGAGAGCCATCAAAAAAGTGTTTTAACTCAATAAATAAAGGTATAATAATCTTTAATAATTATTCTGCATGTACTGTTATATAAAATAAATGAGAGAGCCTTCAAAAAAGTGTTTTAACCCAATAAATAAAGGTGTAATAATTATTTAATAAAGGTATAATTCCTGGAGTACGTCTGTGTGATTTTCTTTGATATGTTGTTGTACTGTTGCATTTCAGAATTAGTACTATTGTATTAAGCAGTGTTAGTTAACCCACACTTGGGTAGGCCCATATAAAGTGGATGAAGGGAGTGCTAGTAGCTTTTATGCATATTTACAGCCCTTAACTGTTGGTTCATGCCCAGCATGTACAGGTTAATCTGGCACATGAATAGCTTGGTATTGTGTCCCCCAGAAATGTCAGTGTGCTGCCAGAAATGTAGGGAGCTGTTAACATATAACTGATAATTTCACCTGAACATATCTAGATAATTATATGAAAGTAGAGCTGTCAGTGTACCATCACAGCAGTAGTGTGTGTGAGCAATTCTCAAAATATGTAGCAGTAACATCTGCATCCTGGACAGTTTGTATGTCAGATACAGCTCATGTATATAATGATCTAGCAAAATCCAATTCCACAATAGGACATTGGGTAGTGTAATAATACATGTAAGGGACATATAACTGCAGTTAATAGGAATGTAGTGTAAACTAGAAGGCTATATAAGTTGTTAATTGAGCTATCTTTTCTCCCCTACTGTATGTGCATAAAAATGCAATTCCACACCTCAATGGGTATGTCTAATCTCAAAACATTTGTTGGGACATATGTTCTATTGGTTTATAAATATTTGCATTCATTTCTATTCATGTGCCCTGTTCATATACCACAATACTGGTGGCCTGTTGCCATCAATTAAACCTGCATGCTGTTGTAATGTCCGCTATTGTTCTATATATGCATGTGTTATGCTTGCTTTTCAACTGTTGAAACTCTGGTGTGTTGGGTTAATGGGAATACTTCTGCATGCTGGTATAACTAACTGTGAATGCTGTTGACTGTTACTAACCCATATCTTTATTAAATTCTCCAAAACATAGTTCGTATGGGAAGGCCAGTCCCAGCGAACCCACCTGTCCCACCTCAGCTGACCATGGCACCTGGCACCAGCAGGTCCGGTGCCCAGCCTGGGACCTCCTCCTCCATTGGCCCTGTACCACCTTCGGGTGGAAGCACTGCAGGGGATGGGGCTCAGCCCCCTTGTGCAAGCATGGGCGGAGGAGGGCCACCTATCACCCTTCGAATGGTCCGGGCTGTGGTGCATAGAGAGATCGAGCATTCTGTTGCAGAACCTCTACGCCAGCTTGAGGCATGAGTGGCGCAACTCCCAGGTCAGCCTGTCCCTCCTACACAGCCCCCAGCACAGCCACCCTCTGGGTTGTGAAGGTGCAGTGGTGACTGCCCATGGGTGGGGATCTCAGTTCCACTGTTGCCATCTGTGGGCTCATGGGCTTGCGATTTCCAAACATCCCTCCCCGTCAATGGTGTTCACCCACCACGTGTCATATTCTGCCCCTGTATGCTTCTTGTTTGTCTTGTCTGTTTACCTCCCCAACCTACCTCCCCAAATATACCTACTTCCCCTACCCCACATTCCACTCTCACCTGAAAAAAAAAGGGCAATCTGCTCCCAAAAAAAAAATTACGCCCCATACATAGCTGCCCATTTTGCACACATGTCCCCTGGATACATAAAATGTAATTTAATTGCCATTACAACATACTTTGTTGTCCTCACCCCTCTCTCAGAGGTTGAAGGTTTCATATGTACCTCCAAATTTATTCCATATGCACAGCTGTATCTGTTAAAGAAATGGGCAGCTATGGACCTTCCCTACACCTGTCCTGCACATCCAGAGCTATTTTCCCTACTGTCTTTCCCTCTTTGTGTCCCTTTTTCACCACTTTCGTATCTCCCCATTTTCTTTTCTTTCAAAGAAATGAGCGCGGGGGTCAGCGGGGGTAGGCACTATTAAGCAGTAGTTAGCAGGTTTGTGTGAGTGTGCACTTGCTTGCACTTAGCTAAGCATTGCTAAACATCGCGCAAACCCATGCAAACCTGCTCACAACTGCTTAAAAGTGCCTTAGTCACTCTGTATATGAGGGCCCTTGTTCTGCTCAGCAGCAAAATAAAACACCTCTGTCAGTCTCGAACCTGGGACCTTGTACACACTACACTGCATGAAGTACCACTAAGCCACAGTAGATATACAACAATCTGGTGCTGAAATAAATATAGCATGTATCAGAATGAGTGAATGTAAAGGAAAAATAGGAATGCCATACCACACAACTTGTTCTGTGGATCTTTACCAACAGTTGTTGTGGGATTACATTACATGACTGGGATAAGAGAAGCAGCCATTCTAGCAGGAAATAATGTTACACCATCACTTTACAAACCCCACACAGTATCACAGCAGGACAAACACTGGCACATCTGTTTAGGGCAGAGGCCATACCTCCCAACTGTCCCTAATTTTCAGGGATGTCCCTGATTTTGAAAAAAAAAAATAACTCTGTCCCTCTGAATCCCTCTGAAAACTACTGACTTGGGCCAGAAAGGTGGTGAATTACATGTAATGAGTAATGACAATAATTAAGACTTAGACACTTATTTTACTTCAGAAAAGGTGTATTAATCCATATGCTCTGGTTCTCTCAAAGTCTCAACTTAATGGCACTAATATTTTAAAGGTGTCCCTGACTTTTTCTCTACTTTTCCCTGAGTCTGTTCAAATATGTACTTGAGTGTTTGAGAGGTCTGGCAGAGGCAGAAACACAGAGGCATAGCAGCCTTTCTGCTGTTACACACTGTGCAAATAGCTTTGGAAGGAGTTCCGGAAACATACCCGTATGTAGGAATACAACACTGAAATACAAAAGGATGTAGCCATATACTGGTAGCAACCAACTGTAACAATGCCATTGCTCTAGTGCTGAAAAGACCTGTGTGGTGCACAGACAAAAATAACAGGCTAATCTCTGGCTACCATGTGGATAGGTCCACAGTTGGGAGTTACGCAGACAGACTACTTGCCTTGATAAACTAACATGTACACAGCAACCCTGTAAATCCAGCAAGATAAAATTCACACAATAATACATATGCTCTCTGTACTTCTGCAACCCTACCCAAATGTAGAATATACCTGTGTGTGCAGGGTCTACCAAGGATGTAGGTAAGCATACTCACAGTACTGAAATGTGTCCAGTTTTCTTGAGCAGCTTGTGCTAATGTCAACACTAAAAAAGCACAAACTGTTTAGAACTGAGTAAATGAATATTCACAGTATAGCAGTTCTCAAACAAGTCTTGTGCCAAAGGAATACATCTCAATAACTAGCTTTGTATGGCTGTTAATTGTAAAATTTGAAAAGAAAGTACATCCTCCCATGTATCTTGTGTTAGCATTTTGAGGGGTGAGTACATTTCCACACTGACAAGTGTGTACTGGAAGCAGAAACATTTAGGTCTGAGTACAAAATGTAAATCACTGGCTACACCCCTGGCTTCTGATATAAGAACTATACGAACCTTCTGTCTTAAACAATGATGTCCACAGCAAACAAGGATGATCTCCATCTTGGAAAGCTGAAAGGGCCACGTCTACCTGAGTTAGCAATTTATAGTACTGGGTTGCTATGACAGTGATTACTGCAATTACTACACAGCAGGCTGCATGCAATTAGCAAATGGTGGCCACTAATTGGTGCAGAGGCCATCACATGCTATGTGCAAATACCTACAAAAGCAGGCTGCAATCGCTGCCAACAAACTCAATCACTCCATTGCAGAGACTGACAGAGAGAAAGACAGGGAGAGAGAGACAGAGAAAATGAAAAAGAAAAAGAAAAATAAATAATACCAAATCATACAAAGGAAAGGTATGTGACACATATGTATTTACTGGCATGTAGTAGATGTTTTGGAAGAATAGTCTACATAATGTAAACCATTCATATGTGGCAGCAGTACTTATCTATGCACAGATGTCCTGCTTAACTACTGCTATGGACAATACAGTGTGTACCTGTGGGCAGTGGGACATACCTGTGAAATGTGTAGCTCAGCATTAAATGTCAAAAATCTGATCCATGCTATCTGTGTTCTGTACAGTAGTGTGGCCAATGGCTGTATGGGGGATTAGTGCTGCCATTATATAAACATGAGTGTGACAGAGCAACACATGCATGATAGTCATATTAAAGTGTAGCTTAGCATTGGCAACTGTTGTAGCAGTCTAGTATGCTTATCTAGCATTTGTAGCTATATATACCCCCTCTAATGTTAGTGTGTGTTCACATGTGACACCTGTTTGTGTTGCAGCAAGGCCCAACAGTTCAGCTGTGAGGTCCAGGGACTTACAACAGTGTGGACCTTGTGTGTGTATGCCACACACATACGGAGAAATATATATGTGTCATATATATTCACATCTGTATATGTGCATAGAGCAGGGGACATATTGCAACTGTTTGTGAAGGGTGGAAATATATATGTTGGTGAAGGTTATTATGCGCATATTTGTATGTAGGTTTAAGTGTGTGACAAACAAGACAGCATACAGTGCTGGTATATGACATGTGGTGGTTAAACAGTGTGGGTGGTTTGTTCAGTTTGCAATGTTGAAGCCAGTGAGGCCTGCTAAAGCTACCTGGGCTGTGAACACTTTCAATGTATTTATCACAAGACTGTGCGATATTATTACATTACTGTACACCTCACATCCTTTGTATAATTGATATTCCCACTATGAAAGGTGAAATGTATATGTGCCTACATATATATGTACACCAATGGATGTGTATATGTATATATATATATATATATATATATATATATATATATATATATATAGAGAGAGAGAGAGAGAGAGTCATATATACTCATACACACCTACATCTACTTGTTGCAATAGATTCTCTGCACTGTTGACTGACTGTGGTGGTCAATGTGTTTGTGAATACAGCAAAGATATGTATTTGTGGGAAAGCTTAGTGGGAAACTGTTTATGTCATGGTATTATGGGTCCTTGCTTTGATCCCAGCAAAAGCTGTGTATTCTGTTGCTAGGGAGAAAAACTGCTATGGCATACAGTGTGATTAAGTCCCTTGGTTTTAACTGGGGTGTGTCACTGGAGGCTAAAGCACTACATCTATAATTATTGATTGGTACTGATGTTGAATCCAAATCCTGTGTGTACTGTAGTACTACTTGAAGCTCTGGGCCTGTACAGCAAAGTATGGTATATGTCCACATTGCTTGCATCCACTGTTTTGTGTGGTCCCTGTATTCATCACAGATTACATTCCCCAAGATTAATGTTTTGTAAGTACTGACACACAGTACTGTATAGTACACACGTAAAGCTTAACTGGGTTGCCATACCTTTGTGTCCTGTAATTATGTCTGATGTGTGTGTGGGTATGTCTGTAACATGTCCTCTGTCATATGTGTGGTAAAACATATAACTGCGTATCTAGCAACATTTATAGTGGACTACATCAGTATGCAACCTATATTCCCAATTGTGCACATATTTTGGCCACGGGTTTGCCATTAACAAGTTGTGTGGTATAATAGTAATATATTTACTGGACCTTACACTCATTGTGATGGATGACATATTTCTTTACACACCAGCTTGATGTATATCTGCTGTGGCTAGGTGGTGCATTGTGTTGCATACAGTGTGCCAGGTTCTCTTCTATAGTCTTATATAGTGATTTTATTTTGTTGCTGTGCAGAACATGGTTCCTTAGATAGAGTGAGCCAGGCACTTTCAAGCAATTGTGGGGTGAGCAGTGATAAGTGGTAGTTAAAGTGTTTCACTCTCAGTTAACTAATAGATTGCTATTTATGGCAGTTCAGTGATATCTGTACTGTATAATGTTAAATGTGCCATATGACTTGCTCAGACATATTTTTTCTTTATGTCTTCCAGGGATCATGGCACATCACATAAATCCCAGCTATAGTAGTGCTGAAGATGAGATTATTACTAGCTGTATGATTCAGCACTACAGTCTAATGTTCTCACGAACCAGCCAGAACCAGCAGGAGCGTACTGCAATGTGGCAAGATGTTGTCTGAAGGGTCAATGAGGTAGGCCTGCATAACCAGACATATGAGCAGGTACGCCACCACTGCAGTGATCTACTCAGACATGTCCATCAGCGTGCTTCTGATGTGCGGAGACAACAGCTTGCAACAGGAGGTGGTGTTAATATCCATCCCCCTCACCAGAGTGGAGGAGCTGCTCCTGAGCCTCGTGGCACCTGCCCAACAACAACAGCAGCAGACATACACCATGATGGAGGTTGGAGCCACCCAGCAACCACACATGGAGCATGCAGGTAACATGGCATATCTGTAGACCACTGTTATCTGTATTGGTAGATCATGCATATGTGAGATGTGGAGTGTGTAGTTAGAAGATGTGGAGCCTGTTGTTCTGCAATACTGATCATTTGGAACATAATCTGTAGGCCTGTGAATGTAAGCTGTTGTTCTACTGTAAGACTGCAAACACACAGTAGCAATGCCACAGTTGTGACCATTGACAAACTGTGTCATCTCTATGTAGGTCCCTCTGGGGTGACATCAAGGCAGCGGACAGATGCTGGTGAGTGTGTTTTACATTTATTATTGTAAATAAAAAGTGCATGTCATAGTTAAGGTGTAGGCCAGTACACATGTAACACACCTACCCATAATGCATGCTGTGCATATTTGGTCTAAGACCACGCACATCCCACTAATGTGATTAGCTGCCTCAAACACATGCAATACCCAGATCATCTCAAAAAAATGTGGCTAAACTGTAGTTACTATTGGATAGGCAAAGTTGATACTCAACATGCACATAACATACACAACTATGTCATACACAGAGCATTTTAACATGCTACAGATAAAGGATTCACAAACCCTCTGTAAAGACACACTCCACTATCCAAAATCTCATCCACACATTACACATAATATACCTGAGGGGTAGAAGCCTATCATGGGGCATTTAAACACTCTGCAACACACTACACATTCATGTCAGGGAATGCTCCTTACTGGCCTCCTTACAAACCCATGTAACAACTGGTCGTTAAATGGTGAATGTAGCCAAGGTAGTACAGTTCCAGTACAGCATGATTTGTGCTGGTTTGGGAAACATTTGTAGCCTTGAGTGACCACATGATGCTTCATGATGATGGCCTATGGTACTATACCCCATCCAGTTATTGTAACCACAGAACTACACATAGCTTTCATTGCTATACACCTCAATGTTGTGTGTGTGCAAACATATGCACCTCTAAACAATATGCATACCAATCACCATTTGCACAACTGACACATATATGTCTTGTGATGCTATTGAGTGACTAGGTCATATGACACACATTGGGTATGTATGATGTTTAAATATGCAGTTGTGTTTTAGTATGCCATGTCATGGATGATACTGGCATGTCCACAATATGATCTACACTCACCATAACTACTGTACATTAGGTATGTGGACGAATGGTAGTCCATCAATTATACATGCACCACTGATGATGTGTGAATACTCATCATGCATGTGCTAAAACTGTGTCCACAATTATTTGCTAAAGACACAGAGGCTGTAATCAGCATTGGATACGTATCTGACACACAGATACACATCCAGCCATGGTATGTAGACCTGTGAGTTATGGTGCACAGTACATTACAGAGTTTTGAATACTTGCACAGCAATGTTGTTTCCATGAATGCATTGCGTTCCAGGGGGAGGCCAATCACCTAATAATAAAACACATGTATCAAAGCCATGTATATTGTTAGTAACAAGGACTGTCTACACTTGCACTGCATGCTGTTGAGCAACACATGTCCTGCATGCTGACATGTGTGATATGACTGTTTTGCTTGTGATAATGTACCCCACCATCATCTGCTATTGTGTATGTTCTGAGATTGCTGGTGTTTTGTATGTGTGTGTGTGTGTGTGTGTGTGTGTGTGTGTGTGTGTGTGTGTGTGTGTGTGTGTGTGTGTGTGTGTGTCTCCTTTAGGGAGGAGTGTATTTGTGTGTGCATGTGTGCATGTGCGCATGTGTGCATGTGCGCGTGTGCATTTGTGCATGTTGTGCATGTGCGCATGTGTGCGTGTGTGCGTGTGCGCATGTGTGCATGTGCGCATGTGGTCTGACATCATGTTCAGGTCTTAAAGTGTGTTTCCTGTTTTCTCCTCACAGGTGCTGAGGTGGGGCTGGTTCAGTAGAGCAGGGAACCTGATGTCACTGAGACAGACAGTGATCATGAGGATAGGTGTGCTGAGGCACAGGCAGGTTTGTCAGGGTTTGTTGTTGGGCCACCAATTGACAGTACACAAGTCTCCACCCCATCCATGTACACAGTCATACTGCCTGTACATCCATCATCCAAGTCTCCACCCCATCCATGTACACAGTCATACTGCCTGTACATCCATCATCACCATTGCCCTTAGCTGAGGGACAGTGTATGGTTGGCACTGGCCAGGACAGTGTGGTATCTATGGCACATGTATCAGGACACAGCAGCCATAGCCAGATGTCTGGAACGGTACCCCATAGGCAGATGCCCAGGGGTTCTCGTCAGAGCACTGCTGGTCATCATGCCCCTGGCAGACGTGCCACAACTCTTTCAACCACACGCATGTTCCAGGCTGTCATGGAGGCACATGCATGAATGGAGCGGTACACCAGACAGGGACTAAGGGCACAGAGGGCTCATAACACCTCTGTAAATGACAGTATCCATGACCTAGCAGGTGCCATACGTAATTACATTGAGGTCATTGATAGACATTGGGGTGAGACATTGGATGTCCTAAACAATGTCATGTCCATGTGTCAGGACAGTGCGGGACAATTGAGACATCGACGTGAATGTATGCCAGCAACATCAGCAGCTGGAGGTCACTGTGGATGTCCAGCAAGTCACAGCCGCTTCCGTAGTGCCAGTACCAGCCCCAGAAATGTTGGGGGGCTGTCCATAGACCGTCCTAGAAGACCATGTGCACATGGCTCTGGCCAGTCCCAGCAGGGACTTGGATCCAGTGGACATATGTCAACCTCTGAGGATAGTACCCAGTCTGGATTAGTACCTGATACTGTCTGTAGCACCCCTGTCAGGCACAGGTTCCATATCTATGGCCAGAGATGGTGATCTGTAAAGCCTGCCAGGTACAGTCTGTAGCTGTCCCACAAATCCCCGTATATGGCAGTCACATGGTGGAACTGTGTGCATGCAGACACACACACATAAACCAGAAACCTAGGGCAAACACATACCAGCACACATTACATCAACATTGGCCCATAACAGTACTCATGGCCCTCACACACACACTCACACACACATGTTGATTGTATGGCTCAGTGTAGGCCTCTGGCAAACCAACAACATACCCTGTGCTTATGATGAAACCTGTGCCACCTCCTGTCATCTGTAACATTGATGCATGAACAGGCTAACATGGTGCTGATGCACAGGGTGACTTTGATAAAGTATAGCAATGGTTGAATGTGTAGCATGTTGTCAGCAGTAAAGTGTAATTATATCCTTGAAGGTGTAGCTGAGCAAGCATGATGCATTAAAGCTGTAATTAGCAATGTTGTATTGTTTCCACCAGTGTTTATTCCAACTGTGTTTTGTTTGCCCATGTGCCACTTGGCTGATGTGTGTAGTTGTGTCAGCATGTGTTATACAGTGGACAGTAAGTGTGGGATGTGTGCAGCACAGGTTTGCAGGTGTACATTTGTGAACATGGTGGAGGTGCACTGTCTGCATATACGTGCATATTGAACACATGGGCAGGGTGACATGCCCTGTATTGTCCAGTGTTAATACTCCATAGTTTCTATTGGTGGCCAGTATGCATTGTACTACACACGTTTTGTAACTTGAGTACGCATGTGTGTGTATGACATGGGTTGACACTGTGCTGTGGGTGATGATGTTGTTCCTGTCTGTTATTGGTTTGCATTACTAAGGTTAACATTGTCCCAGCTGCATAATCCTGTATTAATGCACACTGTTCACCTACAGGGTTGCATGGACTGTGCTATCACAAACACAAGAAATTCTCACTTATACAGTAAAAGTGCATTAGTCTCATGGACCCCTGCCAGAAACTATAATAGAAGGTGTGATGTTATATCAAAAAAAGAGTTACATACCTAGAAGGGATAACCTCTCTGGTCAGTATCATTTGGAATATTCAATCCCTCAATACACATACAAGGCAAGCTTCAAAATACAAAATGGCAATGATTCCAAAGGCAACACTAAAGCTGTCTTTACTGTTGTTCATAATCTACAGGGGAAATCTCAGATTGGGTCACAGTTAATGTAAATGGTCACAAAATACACTTATCAGACTGACATTACCAATTCCTTGTCAGACAGTTTGAATGTGGATTTCACCACCCTGTCGCTATACAAGGGCCACATTTCCAGACCCGCAAAACGTAATACCTGATGATTCACAGGCACTCTAGATAAAGCATCTCTTTAACAAGGTCCACACCACAGTGGCAATGGTACTGGACAGTGTCCCTGGCTGTGTCATACACAAGCTGACATATGAAGTCACCACTCACCTAAACGCTCTGTCCAGATGGAGCCTCTCTACAGGTTACATACATGTGGAATGACATATGGTAATGGTGTTCACAGTCCACAAGTGTTGAGCTACAACGTCTTCTTCTCCTTTCAGATGCTCCCATTAGGGGTTGCCACAGTACATCATCTGTTTCCATGTCTTCCTGCCCTCCACATCTTGCTCTGTCACACCATCCACCTGCATGTCCTCTCTCACCACAGCCATAAACCTCATCTTAGGCATTCCTCTTTTCCTGTTACCTGGCGGCTTCATCCTCAGCATCTATTTCACAATATACTCTGCATCCCTCCTCAGCACATGTACAAACCAACTTAATCCTGCCTATCTGGCATGGTCAACTAACCTTCAAACCTGGCCGGACCCTCTAATATACTTATTCTTAAACCTGTCCACCCTCATCACACCCAGTGCAAATGTTAACATAAATTGATTAAGGGTAGAACTACAACAGGTCCTGGAAACTCTAACCCTATAAGCCAGACCAATGTTATCTGGAAGGCTATGGAGCACAGCATTATGAAACTCATTAACAGAGACATTATGAACCTGCAAACACTGCACCATACCCACTTAGGTTCTCTAAAGTCCAGATCATGGCTCCTACACCTAGTAGACTTCAAGCCAGTCAACAAGGCTATAGGTGAGGGAGGGGAGGTCAACACAACCAAGCTATAGCTCACCAGCAAATCATGCCCATCCCACATACTGGTATTAGACATAACCTCAACAGACTGACCATAAACGATTGTTAGATGTGGCTTGACAACTGATGCACAGATGTAGGACACCCAGTAACATTTGCAGCCTCCATGCACTATTCTATGCCAGTAACAAGTGGTATTCACCTGCACGCAGTCCTGGGACCACTCCTGTTTGTCATATAGCTTTCTTAAGTACAAGCAAACACAGTAGGGATATGTCTGCCCACGTCTGATGAAAATGCATACTGTGGGCTATACTTTATTCTCCAGATGACATACACATCCTCCAAAAGGGTATCATACAGATAGATACCTGGTGTCAAACTCATGCTGTAAAGCTATAAGCCTAAGAAAGCATAGTTATCCACTTTCAGAAAACAAAGTATCCCCAGAGTACCACATAGGTAGTAGCCCCCAAAATGTGGAACAGGTACTAATGTATACATAGAGCCATGTGTTAAGTCATCTCTCCAATGATAATCACATTACCAAAGGGTTTTAGAAATCCCTCTGTGGAGCACATAAGCAATAAAGGGTTTGCATGCAGATCCACAGAGGTTGTTGCACACCTATAATGATTAGTCATATTTGCCAGACTTTGCTTGCTTTGGAACAGGTTTCAAATATACCTCAAGCATAAACCCTCACTCACACTCTTCAATAGAAACCGTGATGAGTGGATGTGAAATGGAAGCCATAGCCCAGGGATCATTGCAGTGGCTAAGCTTGTCACAAGCATACAGAAGTGACCTAAGGTCTGGAAAGCGCCAGCACGCTCTGGCAAAGATAACACATGCTTTCATGGAGAAAGCAGAGTACCCACCTATGAAATACTTGAGGTCACATGTATGTATATGGATTTGCCCCACAGCTACCTAACATGTGTAATGCACATACAGTTGTCATTGTGATATGTCATACATTATAAAAATCAAAACCCACTTCACATTAGCCAACGGTGTCACACACCTGGAGCACAGATACACACATTCAGCTAGTGCGAGATTCAAACTCTTTCCTAACTACATTATGATACTACAGCAATACGCATTTACTCGACACTCTACACACATTATTGGGGTTTCATTTTTCCACAGGTATATTTGTAGGATGATGACATCATTGGACTTGACAAAGATGAGTATACCACTTTTAAGGTGTTTGAGTAGTCTCCAAAAAGGTTGCTCCTCCCCACGCAGACAGTTGGCAAGTGCAGGATTCAAACCCCTACCTGACTATATTATGATACTACAGCAGTAAGCATTGACATGACGCGCTATACACATTACTAGATTTCACCATTCCACGGGTATATTTGTAGGATGGTCACATCATCGGACTTGACAAAGATGAGTATACCACTTTTAAGGTGTTTGAGTAGTCTCCAAAAAGGTGGCTCCTCCACCGGGAGGCACACATACACACAGCTGGCAAGTGCAGGATTCAAACCCCCTACCTAACTATATTATAATACTATAGCAGTACGCATTTACATGACACACTAGGCACATTACTGGGGTTTCACCTTTCCACAGGTATATTTGTAGGGTGGTGACATCATCGGACTTGACAAAGATGAGTATACCACTTTTAAGGTGTTTGAGTAGTCTCCAAAAAGGTTGCTCCTCCTCAGGGAAACACACATACACAGTTGGCAAGTGCAGGATTCATTCACTCTGGAGCACCTCAGAAAAAGCTGCCTGCTTAATTCCACCATAGGAACAACAGTGCAGCCTGAGCTCATTTTCAAAAAATCCATTTGTAATACCATACAGAAAACAAATGTTTATAACTCTTTAACTATAAGAGCTAGACTAAAAATGTAAATGCAAAAGTTGTTCAGCAGACACTGACATTTCCAACAGTGTAACTGTTGATAGTGCATATCAAAGTCATTATTAAATATTTTGCAAGGAATGTTGATATTGTGCATATTTTTTACCATTTTGGAAAAGCAAAGCACAATATCTTGGTCAATGTACCATGTAGACCCACACAATTTGTATTTAATTTGTTAGTATGAATGTCAGCTTTAAAATGATACCTTAACCATTACTGCGTGATGCTCCTTTATGGAGATATTCACAGAAATATTATTAATATAATATTTCTCATAATTGATAAATAAACAAAGCATAAGATCTCATCACCTGTAACAGACAGAGCCTACATATCAGTGTAGAAGTTGTGCGTCTGAATGTCAGCTTCAAAATGGTACATCATTTGCGTGATCACCATACTCCCTTGCAAAGCTATGGGTATAATAATGAGAAGTATTGGAAATGTATAATTTTCATAATCATACAAGACTAAAACTGTGATATCTGTACATATGTACAGTGCACAGGCACAGTTCTTTTACTGTGTTGTAAGGAGCAATACTGTCTTCAACATGAGGTATTACCTGGCACACTGACATGCTCCCTTGCAAAGTTATTTAACAAAATATGAAAAAAATCATAATTTCCATAATCTAACTCCAAAACAAACTTTGATATCTGCACATGTGTGCAACATATAGGCACAATTCTTTTACCATGTTGGAACCAGCAATACTGTCTTCAAAATGAGGTATTACTTAGCACATTCAGATGCTCCCTTGCAAAGTTATTTACCAAAATATGATACAAATCATAATTTCCATAACCTAAGCCTGAAACAAACTTTGATATGTGTACATATGTACAACATAGAGGGACAGTTATTTTACCATGTTAGAACTATCAATACTGTCTACAAAATGAGGTATTACTTAGCACATTCAGATGCTCCCTTGCAAAGTTATTTACCAAAATATGAAAAAAAATCATAATTTCCATAACCTGAGTCCTAACAAAACTGATATCTATACATGTGTACAGCATTCAGAAGCAGCTGTTTAGCATGTAGACACACATGATTGTAAATGTACACATTCTTGGTGTAGCCAACATACTGCTGAATGGGTGCATGTAAAGAGAAAAAGCAAAGTAAGGACTGCCACTCCACTAATGAACCCAGGACAGGCATGGGACTTCAGTGGCAGGCAAGGCCATCTGATCTGTCCAATAGCTGTGCTGGCTACCCACACAGACAGCTGATACCACTGCAATCTCATGACCTCCTTCAGTGTCAGCAGTCTGCCTTACCTATGCCTTTTCTCTTTACATGTGTCCATTCAGCAATGGACCTAAGAGATCAAGTTCTCTATTAGTAAGTCCTTCCTCTCATCTAAACTCTACACATGCCTGATAAAAACAAACTAAAAAAGAAGTATTGCAGGATGGTCACTGATATAATAGATTGTACGTGGTAGCACTCTCCTGAAACAGTTGTTCTTTCTCAGCATCCGCACCAGCTCCTTGCCACAGTTATTTGCCAAACTCAGAAAAATATATTTTACACAACACATTTCATAATAGAGTTTTACTTACTATACTGGTCCTACTTGGTCATGGGTGTTTTCCATTCTTCTCACAAGCTGCACGTTACCAATCCTGAATAACTCTCCTCACACCATTGTGGAGGTCAGTCAAGAACAACGCAATGCCTTCCTCAGTTAGGTGAATGCCATCCCTTCTGAACAGGTGAACATTTTCCATGGGGATACTGTCATGGCAGATTGTAGATCCACCAACCCTGTTCATCAAGCCATGCATGAACCCATTCTGTAAATGTCTGGCCTTGTGAGCTGCCTGTTGACTGTTTGCTGTTTTCCATATCTGTCGAGGAATTATATCAGACCACACAAAATGACAACGTGCCCACCACGACTGCAGGTGTTCAAAAATTGCTGTGATTTGAAACCGTAGGTGTCCAAGTGGTTGACTGTTGACATCATTCCCTCCAATGTGCTTCACAAGAATGTCAGGCTGAGGGTAGATGGAACACTTCTCTTTTAGCAACTGCAGTACTCCGCCCCAATGCATACTTCTTCTTGCAATCCAGTATACCTTCACACTGGATGTGGGGAAGCTCAAGTTGTACTGGTTTTCAGTTTCAGAGGCATGGCTGGCAGCCCAGAGAATGTAGGAATGGCCACATACCCACACTCTCACTTGTCGTTCTCTTGGTTGCGAAGCCATGGCAGTGTCAGAAGGTGGACAAACCTGCACAGGAAAGAAAATGCAAACAGATTACTACTGATGTTTGACAGATGTATTGGAAGACTACATATATATGTATATCATATGCATTACCTGGTTAGCCCATCCAAATCTTCCATCCTATCCACAGGGGCAGTATTCTTTGCATTAGGTACATAAGTGGTGTTGACGCTGCAGAGGTACATACCTACTACCCGTGAAAACACCAAATTACACACAATGACTGACAAGGGGGCACAGAAAGGGCACATGTAAATGGAAAAAGCAGGGTAAGGACCGTCACTCCACTAATATGCTGAGGACAGGCATGGGGCTTCAGGTCGTGGGTGTCTGAAGTGCTCCATACTGTGCTAGCTACCCACTCAGACTGCTGGTAGCAGCAATGACTCCAGATTGCATGCAATGCCAGCCCTCTGCCTTACCTCTGCCTTTTCCATTTACATGTGCCCATTCAACAATGCACCTAAGGGATGAGGGACAGAAGTAACTTACTAATTGCTGCCCTGACCTTCATACATTTACTACCCTGACCTACATACATTTACTACACCTGAAGGGAGGGAGACTGAGTGAAGAGCTACAGCAAGACAACATGTGAAAAGACCAAGACTGACCCAGGCTTTGTCTTTTTGCATGTGTCCTTTCCCGGAGTGAAACATTGCATCACAGTGACACCCCTGACGCCATGCTTACCTAGGACAGCAGCACTATGGGACCGAGCTGAAGAGAAAGTTCCCAACTGTGATCCAGGTGGATCATAAGATTCATGGTGGCTGGGTATGCCTCCTGTGATGCATCCACCAACACAAGAGTCTGCAATGGAACAGCTGAGTATTTTGACTGCTCCCTTTCCAGTGATTCCCAGAACAGCAGAAAATACAGTCTTACCTTACCTTAGATGAAATACTGCATGGGTGGACACTGACAAGGGGGCACAGAAAGGGGCACATGTAAAGAGAAAAAGCAGGGTAAGGACTGCAGCTCCACTAATATGCCAAGGACAGGCATGGGGCTCCAGCTGGTGGTTATCTGAAGTGCCCCATACCTGTGCTGGCTGCCCATTCAGACTGCTGATACCACTACTGTCTTGTGACCTCTTTCAGTGTCAGTAGTCTGCCTTACCTCTGCCTTTTCTCTTTACATGTGCCCATTCAGCAATGGACCTAAGGGATGAGGGACGGAAGTAACTTACTAATTGCTGCCCTGACCTTCCTACATTTACTGTACCACAGTGCAAGGAGAGTGAAAGGCCACATTGGATTGCAGAAAGACATACCTAGACTCTTTATTTTGGCAGGTGGCCTTTCGGCGAGGGATTAAAGGCATCAAAGTTGCACTCATAAAACCATGCATATCCTGGAAAGCAGCCCAGTGGGACTGAGCTGAAGAGTCTCCAAGTTCCCCACTGCCATCCAGGATGATCCTAACAGTCATGGTGTCTACATGTGCTGCCCAATGATGCACACACTATCACAACATACAGTCTTACCTTACCTTAGCTGAAATATTGCATGGGTGGACACTGACAAGGGGGTGCAGATAGGGCACATGTAAAGAGAAAACGCAAGACTGACCCTGACCTTGTCTTTTTGCATGTGTCCTTTCCTGGAGGGAAACATTGCATCTCAGTGGCACCCCTAAGGTCATGCTTACCTAGGACAGCAGCACTATGGGACTGAGCTGAAGAGTCTACAAGTTCCCAACTGCAATCCAGGTGGATCATAAGATCCATGGTGGCTGGGTATGCCCTCCATGATGCATCCGCCAACACAACATTCTGCGATGGGACAACTGAGTGTTTTGGCTGCTCCCTTTCCAGTGATTCCCAGAACAGCAGAAGATACAGTCTTACCTTACCTTAGATGAAATACTGCATGGGTGGACACTGACAAGGGGGCACAGAAAGGGCCCATGTAAAGAGAAAAAGTAAGGTAAGGACCGCCGCTCCACTAATATGCCAAGGACAGGCATGGGGCTCCAGCTGGTTGTTATCTGAAGTGTCCCATAGCTGTGCTGGCTGCCCACTCAGACTGCTCATACCACTATTGTCTTGTGACCTCCTTCGGTGTCAGCAGTCTGCCTTACCTCTGCCTTTTCTCATTACATGTGCCCATTCAGCAATGGACCTAAGGGATGAGGGATGGAAGTAACTTACTAATTGCTGCCCTGACCTTTATATATTTACTACCCTGACCTACATACATTTACTACACCTGAAGGGAGGGAGACTGAGTGGAGAGATACAGTAAGACAACATGTGAAAAGACCAAGACTGACCCAGGCTTTGTCTTTTTGCATGTGTCCTTTCCCAGAGTGAAAAAATGCATCACAGTGGCACCCCTGAGGCCGTGCTTACCTAGGACAGCAGCACTATGGGACTGAGCTGAAGAGTCTCCAAGTTCCCAACTGCGATTCAGGTGTATCATAAGATCCACGGGGGTGGGGTATGACACACAGTGGTGCACCCAACAGCCTGGCCACAACTTTATGTTGTACAGTGTGCACTGCACATCTTACTGCTGTCAGCAATCTGCTAGGCCCTTATGGCCATGGTACTCACCATACACTTTTCTGAAGCAAAAGCTAATACCAAATGGCTCTGGCTGACTAAGTTTGCAGATGACTGCAAGCTAGGAGCAGTCATTGAATCCCCTAATGACTTAGCCATTCTGCAGGAAGGTTTGTCTCAAATAAATAACTGGTGTCAAAATCATGATCTGAAACTAAATGCAAAAAAAAAATAGCATTATAGTATCCTTTGAGAACTCATCTACCCCAGGGAACTACCACATTGGCAATATGCTTCTAAGAGTCAATCCAGTTGTTTGGGATTTGAGAACTTATCTGGACAGTGACCTAAGTGTTGACCAACATGTGTCTATTGTTGTAAGAAAATCCTTCCATATTGCACAGCTTATAAATAAAGGGATTGTGTATAGATACAGGGCTGTCATTGTTCCACTTTACTCAGCTTCATTAGGCCAGTCATTGAATATAATGGTCCCTTTGGCATGCATCTGTTTAGATATAAACAGCAACTGGAATGCCACAGGGATACCTTACTAAAAGAATAGGGGGGGCATAAAGAACATGTCCTGCATGGACTGAATCAAAACCCTGTTGCTATACTTGGTATCGTACAGACTGCTAAGAGGTGACCTGTGTCTGTCATATAAGGCATCCTCCAACCCATTACTGCTGGATTTACTGCACATCGGCAAGTCAAATGGCATCAGAAATACTCAGCCTAGGGATATAGACCTCTTCTGCAACATCAAAAGAAGGTTTAGAGGGACAGATATATTTCACAGAGGATGCTGCTGCTGCAGTACAGACTCTCCATCCACATAAAACAAGGTTCGTCCCTGTCCATTTCAAATGCAACTTAGATCTATGGATGAGAAATGTAAAATGTACCCCAGGATGCCCCCTGTACCATTAATGGGCAGATGTAGTAAATTCTTTACTTCATGCATGGGTCCCCTCAAATTACGTGTGTTATGATTCCCAGTTATTCTCATTAGGGTAACATATAAATATTAACCATGGGATGGGTAAGGTCAATTTGTAACCAAATGGGATAGGTTATTTCAAGCTCAAAAAGGGAAATTGGCTAGGCTTAAAATAGCCCATAAGGACAGCTAGCCCATTCCTTAACTATGAAGCTATGAACCTATAAACTTTGAGTGGAGATCTGAATATCATGTTATTCAGACTTAATGCAAAATCAATCTTTGAAAAGATTTTAGATTTAAAATCAATATGTGTATATTTACATTTTTCCATATTTACTTGTCTCCACAAATTATACTGCGGTGGTGGTGCTGCGGTAGCGTTGTCATCTCACACTAAGACATTGTCCTGTTCGATTCTCAGCTAGAGCATCTTCTGTGTGGAGACATGCGTGAATGGGCGTACCTTTGTTGAAGGTTGTGCATCAGGGCCGGCAACTCGGCACATAAAAATCTACTGCCAGTCATTAGCGGACCGGAGTTCTGCTGTGGCGACCCCTAACTGGGAAAAGCCGAAAGACACAACAACAGCAACAACAACTTGTCTCCACAAATTATATGTTATTAAACTGCATAAACAAATTAATTTGTTTAGAATGAATTTTATCCAGCTTTGTAGCTCCTAAAGTAGATTTATGTAATGTACAACTATTATTGTGCTTAAGTCTCCTAACAATACTATATATTCTGCTCAGTATGCATCAGTAATACTTAATAAGTCATCTTAAAAGGCTTGTAGTACAGAAAAGAACCATAAAGAGAAGCAATTATCAGGGTCTTTATCATGAAACCGAAGAGGCATTTCAGCAAACATCTCTTCATCGACACATACACAGTAAATGCACAAAACCGCAAATAATGACATCAGTGATTTCTTTCCTTGGGAAAGAAATTGCTTGCCTCAAAACATAACCACATCATTACAAACAGGACAAAGTAGAGGCATTTGCTGCAATGCTTCTTTGAGTATTTAATATAGACCCCAATTATCACCCTCTTACCATTTATCATTCCTTGTAAAACTCTAGCTTGCATGCCCATGATTTCCTTCAGTACTTTATTATATCATTGAAAAATAATATGTCCACATCTTTGTCTTTCTTATTTGAAAATTCTGACAGCAATATGCAGTTATTTTCTTATTATTTCAGCCCACTTATCATACTCTTCTTTTATTAACTGGCACTCCTAAAGACAATTTATCCTCACTTAGATTTGCCTGATTTTTCTTTTTTTTTGGGGGGGGTATTAATTCCAGTCATATTAACAGAATAAATATTTAAGATGTCCTGTCTTCTCATTTATAACCCATATACATTCTTGATTGGCTATCATTCGAGTCTGTTTTCTTAATAGCTGACCATGGTGATCCACCCTCACACCTCTAAATGTTTCTTTTCAAACATGAAAAATGTGAAAGAAAACAAGAAAAATGAAACCTAACATTCCATCTATGGTCAATGGCTTTTTGTGGCTTTGATTCAAGATAGAATTGGTACAGACCAATTTCAGTTCATTTGTACAACATCTTATAAGCTGCTTCAGTCTGTGCTTTTAGTATCCTTAACTCCACCTCATCTTCAGCTTTGGTCCTGTATGTCAGTCTAAGAGCTTTATATATTAATACTAAATTTGCAAGAAGAAAAGGCTCAATTTGCTGGGAACAAAGTTCATGTCTTATCTGAGCAAAATATCTTCAGGCCTATACAATTTCTGAAGGGAGAGCACTATATATTTATAGCTGTTATTACTAAAAGATTATTTTAGGATTTTTGTAATAAGTGTTCCATACCCTGCTCCTAACAGAAAGTGAAATAAATGTTACTATGACAGTGCAAGAATTTATTATTATTATCATCCACCGTTAACTCTATGCATGATGTTGAGGGCTTATTTACATTTTTCAGCCTCTACCAAATCAAGACGTAGTTGTCATTAAATTATAAACAGTAGTTAATAATGACTTGAGGTATACATGCATTTGCGCGAACAACCCATGTGCGACTACGAACGTGTCGACAGCAGAACCCCAAGATCGTGGAATGTCAAATCTGCGGATGTCGAACCTGAGATTACCGAACCGGCCAGGCTACTATTCCCCCCTCTCAACCATGGTAGCACTTGTTGTGGCGGTTGTGCGATCGGGAATTCTAATTTGACGTTGCACATGACATTCCAAGCATTCAGGAGTACGAGATTCGACATTTAGGTTCAGCATTATGACGGATTGACCTTCGGTCGTGCGACCAAATGCATGTAAACCAATGACCAATTTTGCTCAAGGTCATGGAAAATCTAACATTCTTAAATTATAGTTTCTAGATCCTAATTTCACATTCTTGCAATTATTCCTAAAGAGTTTGTTGTCTTCCTCCAAACTTTTCAATTTAGCCTCTCATTCAGCCTGAGCATGTTCCAAAAACTCCAAATGGTTTTAATTTTCTTGCTGAGTTATTTATTGAAACTCTTATTAATATTTTTTAATTATTCATCTTAAGATCATTAAGGTACCCTGCCATGGTCTGAAAATGTTCCACTTGTTCAGGAATTCTCTCTCTTTTGGCAAAGTAGCAAACAAGGGTATACTAGCGTCTGAGTTAGTTTACTAATGCTTTATGATATAGAACTAACATTAGTCTCTGTACTCATTACATTATTGGCCTGGGACAGAGTTACTGAAGTAGATTCAGCTCATGTTTCCTGAACTATTAACAGGAGTGGCCTTAGGTCAACTGGTGCCCTAGGCAAAAGGGCTCCACGGCGCCCCCCACCACACCATCTGGTGCCCCCATCCTAGTCTACCTACACCAAATAAATACTGGAAAAGTGCCCCTACTATAGCAGTGCCCTAGGTGGCTGGCCATGACTATTAAATCATTCCAAGTTGATTCTATCAGCGGCAGAGCTTTCGTCAGGCATAATGCAATCAGGGAGGAATGTTTTTTTCATATTTCTTTTTTTTTCTGTGCAGGTGTCAAGGTTTGGAAAAATACTGCTTACCTTATTGCATGATCTTAACTTTTGTGTGTCAAAAAGTCAGATATTTGTCTGTTTTAAGAAAAAGCAATCAAGAAACCCCTCCATTATTCACGAGCAAGCATTAACTGCAAAGGGAATGGCAAACATAGCAGTATGATAAAATGAACGACGAGCAAAACCAAGATCCACCACTGTAAAATTTTACATATCTTTCTTTTTTGTTTCATTTGTTGTGTGGTTATAGCAGTATGATAAACCTGAATAGCAAATCCACATCAAATGTGTTTTCCATATCATTCGGGCCCTCCAGTTGTGTATGAACAATGCTATCTGGTTTTACAGCCGGAATAACTCTACAGGAAGTTAGATAAAAAAAAGAAACCCTGCCTGTCAACCCAATTAGCTCTAGCACTACTCATGAACATTTTCTCCCTACTGAGCCATACCTCTCAATTGTTTAGCATAAGAGATCTCATATTTTTGGTCAGTTTCCATAAAATTGTGTTTTTTGGCAAATTACTGGGAAATTATTTACAAATGAAGGTAGAAAATAATAGCAGATAATTAGGTTTCAGACTCCGTACACAATGAGAATTCATTGTAGTCGAGCCAGAGCGTGTCAGGCAGGGAGACAATGCTAGGACTACTGTAGTCCTTGGACTCCGCTTTTAGGGGAGAGATCTCGATCTCTGAGGGAGAATCTTTGAAAAAAAATGGCAGGATCTTGGACACGCTACAGCACCTCTTCTGTAACTGCCTGATTTTATCTGAAAAGCCACCGCGAGTTAGGGTTGAAAACTGTTTAAGAATTTTACCAGAGGTTTCATTCTAGTCTCCACAGCAATAAGGAGGGGGAATTGTGGATTCACACAGTCTGACTGACACAACTGCTAAGGTAGCCTTTGCAGATTGCCCGTACAGGTAAACCCACAGAAATTAGTGCAGGGAAGAAAATTACACAAGAACGTGCCTGCTGCATCCACAAAAATACCTCAAAGACCTCAAAGAAGCCATTATTCAGCACTTGTACTAAAAGTGGCTCAGATTAATAGGTGACCAGATATTTCCGACAGCCTGTCAGATAAATCGAGTCCATTTTCTCAGTATTTTCAGGTCATAGTGGGTAGTTCCTGCAGTACTATCAGGACACTTGTCTGCCTTCTCTTGTGAAAGTTTTACAGTTTTTACAGCCGACTGGAGTAACTCCACAGGGAGTGAAAAAAAAAAAGAAACCCTGCCTGTCAGCCCAATTACCTGCAGCACTGCTCTTGAAAGTTTTCTACCCACTCAGCCATACTTCTCAACCTCTTAGCACAAAAATATCACATATTTGTGGACCATTTTCATAAAATTGTGGGTTTTGGGCAAATTACTGTCAAATCATTAACGACTGAAGGTAGAAAATAACAGCAGACAATTACATTTCAGACTACGTACACTCTGAAAATTCGTAGCAATGCAAAACCTGTTATTCTTTCGACAGCCAAAGTTGGAAGAACTTACAACCTGCACTAAGGTATACAGTACTCTGCTTGTAATAACACAGTGCTTACCTGAAGGACAAGAAAAGCAGTTCTTGGGCCAAGAAGTACAGCAGAAGAGGAGCGGGAAGTTTGTAGTAAGACAAGCCAAACCAATGCAGTTTCTGCAGCAGCGATCCTTGCAATCTGTACCCAAATAAAAAAGAGGAATCCAGTAGCAGGTAAAATTGGCAAATATAAGCAAAAAGAAAGGAAATACCTGCTGCTG
Source organism: Protopterus annectens (assembly GCF_019279795.1). NCBI lineage: Eukaryota > Metazoa > Chordata > Ceratodontiformes > Protopteridae > Protopterus > Protopterus annectens. The sequence goes on from NC_056741.1 coordinate 1,559,060,102, forward strand.
AACCCTCTATTTGTTTGGGTATAACAAAAGAAACTTAGGAGGGGTGGAGGTGTTATGCAAGAGGTGGCTTGGATTGCAGAAATCCGATTGGCTGCCACCACTTACTTGAGCAAATAATTTGAAAGGAGATTTTCTCCGAAAAGTTTAATGTAACCAGCATGGTGAAACACATTGAATCGTAGGTAAATAACAAGTCCACTAATGATTTCAGCATGTTTTACACTAAGCTGATGTCCAAACCTACATTACAGTTTCATGCATCTGTGGAAGGCACTAGGGGATAACAGCTTGCAATTCCTATCGTCTCACAGCGCGCTCGGATGTAAGCACAGAGGCACTATGAGACAGTAGTCGGAGTTAATGAGTTAATTACATTATGATACTGCAGCAGTACGCATTTACATGACATGCTATACACATTTCTGGGATTTTACCTTTCCACAGGTATATTTGTAGGATGGTGACATCATCGGACTTGACAAAGATGAGTATACCACTTTTAAGGTGTTTGAGTAGTCTCCAAAAAGATTACTTCTCCCCAGGGAGATAAACACACACGCAGTTGGCAAGTGCAAGATTCAAACCCCTATCTAACTACATTATAACACTACAGCAGTACACATTTATACGACGCACTATACACCTTACTAGGATTTCACCTTTCCACAGGTATATTTGTAGGATGGTGACATCATCGGACTTGACAAAGATGAGTATACCACTTTTAAGGTGTTTGAGTAGTCTCCAAAAAGGTTGCTTCTCCCCAGGGAGACACACACAGTTGGCAAGTGCGGTGTTCTTAATCCAAACTAAGTACGTCTTTACACTTCAGCAAGCAATATGGAGTTACAGGGTGCAATACAGACATTACTTGCTGACAGTTTGCACAAAGGTTTGTTTCACATTTGCTAACGTCAGCAGGTTTATCATACTAGGTGTATTGTGAGTGTATTGTATGCATAGACCATGACCATATCATATATGGGTTGATGCACCACATGCTGGCACACACAGGGTCAAACCTTGAGTAGCATCTTACCTTCACCTACATGATACTGCAATATAACAGAAAGATGATAAACTTCAACAATTGGCTGAGCTTCTGGTGTCATTCAAAGGGGATCCAGTCTCTGTCTGCCTGTGATGACATGATAGACAAGCTTTGTTGCTTCACTACAGATGGTTTGCACCCGTCGCCCCTATGCTTCTGAATACTGGCCAATGCTCGTGCTGTCCCCATATTACCTTTTTTAGGCAAGGCTCAAAGGTTCATAGGTTCATAGGTAGGTATTAATCTATCAGCCCTGGGGCCTATACAAGGCCAGCCAAAAAGGTACCTTGGCCTTTGCCACCCAAGAAATTTATTTTCCTGCACCACTGTCGTGCAGAGACACAGAAGTGATCCCCAGGGTGAATTTCCTATTGACCATCCAATAATCAAGAATTTCCTTGAAGAGTGCTAATGAGGAGCTTTGTTTGATATAGATAGGTAGTTTATTCTGGAGTATGTGAAGTCTGTGGGACAGGAATCTGTCCCTCTGGCATGTTCTGTTTATAGTGGTGACAAGGTTTAGGTCCCTAGAGCGTGTAGGTTCATAGGTAGGTACTAGGCTATCTGCCCAAGGGCATTTATAAGTCTAGCCAGAATGTGTTGGCTTTCGCCTCCCTTTTAAATTAGTTTCCTGGGACTCTGTCTAGCAGGGCCACTGAAGTAATCCCAGGGGTAAATTTACAATTTTCCATCCACTCATCAAGATTCCTCTTGAAGAGAGTCTGCAAGGGGCTCTGCCTAACATCAACTGGGATTCTATTCCAGAGTGAGGGAAGTCTCTGGGACAGGAATCTATCCCTCCAGCACATCCTGTTTATTGCTTTGCTGAGGTTTAATTCACTGGAGCGTGTGGCTCTAAGAGATTTGTTTTTCTTGAGGAGGAGCATGTCCATTAATTTCGGGTTGGACATGGCCTTATACGTCAGGCATAGATCACATCCGAGCAGGCAGTAAGCAACTGAGTAGAGCTGGAGTTTCTTTAGTCGAGCTGCATAGGGCATCTCTTTGAAGCCCATGATCCTCTTGGTGAAGTACTTCTGTGGTCTTACCAGCTGTTGCATGTGCCAATTAAGGTACTTACCAAATGGGGCATTGTACTCTATTATGGGCCTAATGAGTGATGAGTAGAGGGCACAATGACCTCTCTTGATCTAGAGGTGAACCCTTTCGTGATTAGGTGGGCTACATAGAAGGAATAACTAACCACTTTGCCAATGTGATTATCAAAGGAGAGGTTACTGTCTACCTGGGTCCCCAGGTCCCTAATTATATTTTCTGTACCTAGTGGATTACCACCTATGTGGTAATTTGTGGGCACTTTGTTTTTTCCAAAGGGGATGACTATGCATTTTTTGCCATTCAGCTTGAGGCCATGGTTTTGACACCAAGTATCTGTCTCTGTAAGACCTTTCTGGAGGATGTCTGTGTCAGCCAGAGAGTCGATTATGGCCCCCAGTTTACAGTCATCTGAGAACTTGGTCAGCCATAGTCCTCCCATGCTTGCCTGTACCTCAGAGATGTATATACTGAACAGGTGGGGTCCCAGGACCGAGACATGTGGGATGCCACTTGTGACTGGTTTAGAGTTGGACATGGCACCTGCAACTTTGACCATGTGTGTTCTATCCATGAGCCAGTTGGCCACCCATCTCGTGACATAGGGGTTAATGTTCAAGCTGGCAAGCTTGTCTATGATGCCAGAGTGGGGAATGGTGTCAAAGGCCTTAGTGAGGTCCAGGTAGGCTGTGTGGACTACCTTCCCTTCATCTTTGGCCTTGGTAACTGTTTCAAAGAAGTCAACTAGGTTTAGGAGGCAGGATCTGCCTTTAAAAAAGCCAAATTGGGTAGGGTCCAGTATCTGGAGTTTCCCAATGTCTCTGTTTATGAGTTCCATGATAATTTGCTCGATAGTTTTGCAGACCAGGCTGGTCAGGCTTATAGGGCGATAGTTCCCAGGTTCTGTTGTGGCACCACCTTTGTGGAGCAGGATGACTGTTGCTGTACACCATTCTTTGGGTACATAGCCTGTGGTAAGGTTGAGTCTGAACAGTGAATGTAGGTGAGGGTTTAGTTCCTTTTCGAGCTTGTGTGAGATGCAGCCTGGGACACCATCCAGTCCCATTCATGCTGTGTTTTTAGCTTTGGAGATAGCTGTTTTTACCTGCATGTCCATGAAGTCTGGGGCTCTGCATTCTTCTGGGATGGACACAGGCCCTTTTGGGGGTGAGGGGGGGTGAAGTTTGCACTGAACTTGTCCACCAGGATGTTGGCAATGTCAGTTGGTTCAGTGTATTTTTTGCCATTTTGCAGTAGCTGAAAGCATATCCGAGAGTTGCCACCTAAATGTTTGATATAGCTAAAGAAGGCTTTGTGGTTATCTTTAGATTCCTTGGCAATTTTTCTTTAGAAACTGGACTTGGATTATTTTATGAGCGATCGTAGTTTCTTGCTAATAATGATCAGTGATGCCTTTCCTTTTTGGAATTTTGCTCTATCATGTGTTAGTTTCCTCCTTCTGTTGTATAGCTTATTTATGGGCAAGGACCACCAGATTGGTTTCTTCTTTTTGGAGGAATGAGTCTTGGTTTTAATTGGGATGGCTTGATCCATGCATCACTGTAGATGCTCATAGAATGCACTTGTAAAGGATTCTGCAGATTGGATAGCTTTATCCTGTAGCAAGGGGGCTTTGAAACTTTCCACTTCGGTCTTGAGAAGTGTGAAGTTTGCTTTTGAAAAGTTTTTCACAGTGGTTTTGTTGACTGGGGGGGGGTTGGGATGTGGATGTCCAGTGTGATTACTTCATGATCTGATATTACCAGTGAGGGGTTTACCTCTGGTGTGGAACACTGATTCCCCATGTTGGTGATTATCAGGTCCAGTATGTTGTCACCTCTAGTGGGCATGGTGACCAGCTATTCCAGGCCATTTGAGTTTATAAACTCTAGGAAGCATTGGGCAAAGGACTTTGTACTCGAGTAATTCTCCCAGTCAATGTTTGTGTAGTTGAAATCTCCTCATATCATGGTGTTTGGTAAGACCTTTATATTTCCCAGTGTTCTCAGGAATACTGAGTGAGGGTCCTGAGACAAGGTATGTGATCTATAGCAGGCAGCTTTGCCCATTGTTAGTTGTACTTGCATGGTCTCCAAGGCCTCGCACTGTGCCACTAACCTGGAGGTGTGGGTATCCTTTATGAAAATCTATACACCCCCTCCTTTAGTATTTCAGTCTGGGTTTTGGGCCCAACGCTTGGAGGGATTGTGATTTCTTTAAGTGGAACATGTCCAACAGCTCTGTGTTTGACATAGCTTTGTATGTTAGGCACAGATCACCTCTGAGTAGGCGATATGCGACAGAGTAAAGCTGCAGAGTTTTGAGACGGTCTGTGTATGGCATGTATTTGAGGCCGCTAATCCTCTTTGTGAGGTATTTCTGCAGGCTTTCCAGTTGTTGTAGATGTCTTGTGAGGTACATAGCAAAGGGGGCATTGTACTCTATAATGGATCTAATGAGTGATGAGTAGAGGGGAACAATGACCTCTTTTATTCTGCATGAGACACCTTTTGTGATGAGGTGTGCCACGTAGAAGGATTTTCTGACTACTGTGGCGATGTGATTATCAAAGGAGAGTCTACTGTCCACCTGTGTCCCAAGGTATCTTATCACACTTTCGGAGTTAAGTATACTACCACCTATGTTGTAGTTCATGGGTACAGTGTTTTTACCAAAGGGGATGACAATGCACTTTTTGGCATTGAGCTTGAGGCCATGGCTTTGACACCAGGCATCTGTCTCAGTGAGGCCCTTTTGTAGGATGCCCACATCATTAGTAGTCTTGAGTATGGCTCCTAGTTTGCAGTCATCTGGGAACTTCATTAGCCAGAGACCTTCCATGTTAACCTGTACTTCAGGGAAGTAGATACCAAACAGGACAGGACCCAGGACTGAACCCTGTGGTACTCCACTTGTCACTGGTCCAAAGTCGGACTTGGAGTCTGCTACTTTCACAATGTGGGTTGTGTCAGTCAGCCAGTTGGCAACCCATCTTGTGACATAGGGATTTATACCTAGTTTAGTGGGTTTATCCATAATTCCAGAGTGGGGGATGGTGTCAAAAGCTGTGGCAAGATCTAGATAGGCTGTGTGAACCACCTTACCCTTGTCTACGGCTTTGGTGACTGCTTCAAAGAAGTCTATCAGGTTTAGGAGACATGATCTGCCTTTTACAAACCCAAAATGGTTGTGGTCCAGAGTTTGGAAATTACCAATGTCTTTGTTTATAAGTTCCATGATGATATGTTCCATGGCCTTGCAGACCAGGCTCATCAGGCTAATGGGGCACTAGTTCCCGGAGTCCGTGGTGGCTCCCTCCTTGTGTAGTGGAATAACCGTCGCTGTGCGCCATTCAGCAGGCACAAAGCTTGAGGTGAGGCTATGATTGAACATGGTATGTAGGTGTGGTGCCAGTTCATTCTGTGGTTCATGTAGAACGCAGCCTGGGATGTAATCTGGTCCCATGGATGTTGTGTTCCTGGCTTTGGAGAGTGGTTTTTACCTGTGCAGCCATGATGACAGCAACTTTGCATTCTTCCAGTATAGAGATGTGCTCTTTCATGATTGAGAGGGGGGTAAACTTAGCACTGATCCTATCTGCCAGGCTGTTGGCAATATCAGTTGGGTCTGTATATTTAGTGCCATTGTGCTGTAACTCAGAGCAGATCTGAGTGTTGCCATTGAGATTCTTGACATAGCTATAGAATGCTTTGTGGTTGTCTTTAGAATCAGTGTCGACTTTGTTTTTGTAACTAGCTTTGGAGGATTTTATCAGGGATCGCTTCTTCCTGAGGCTGACCAGGGAGCTCCTCCACTCATGGGATTTTACCCTCTTTTGCAACAGTTTCTTCCTTCTGTTGTGCAGTTTGTTTATGGCAGGGGACCACCAGATTGGCTTCCTTTTCTTGGAGGATAGGGTCTTGGATTTGTTTGGGATAGAACGATGCATACACTCATGTAAGTGCTTATAAAGTGCAATTGTGAAGGATTCATTAGTCTTAACAGTATTGTCCATCTGCATGGGTGTCCTGAAGTTCAGCTCTTCTGTCTTAAGAAGCATGAAGTTGGCTTTGGAGACATTTTTTAACATGGTTTCCTTGATGGGGGGTGGGTCCAGAATGTGGATATGTAGAGTAATTAGCTGATGGTCAGATGGGACCAATGAGCCGTTGACTTCAGGTGTGGAACACCGGTCACTCAGGACAAACGAAACCCCATAACCAACACAAATAACCACAAAGTTAGCTAAATGCTACTCATTGCCAGAAGTCTCAGCCTCCAGATGCACACACTCAAGGCACATCTCAGTATGGAGAATATTGATATCTGTGCAGTAAGAGAAACCTAGTTCAAGGCTCCAGAGAGCACACCAGCACTACCAGGATACTACTCTTTCCATACCTTCCAGCATCAGGACCTGGATCATAGCACATAGGGTGGGGATGTATCCATATTAATCAAGGATACCTACACCTCTCTCTACATGCTCTGTACAGGATATGTACCCATAGAATGTTGCACAGCAACATTCTTCACACTACACAGGGGTGGGGCCACAAAAAACCCTTGGCATTCATGCTCTATGAGCCTGACAAGTCTGCTCTTGAAGGCAATGGAGCCAATCATCATGGAAGTCAACAATAAGGAGATTGGAACCTTCACACAGCTGAGCACACCCAGTTTGGCTTCATCATATGCAGATCACACCTCCTGAACTGGGTGGATTTCTTTGAGACCGTTACCCAGGCTACAGATGATTGAAATGAGCTCAACACAGCCTACCTATACCTCATTACAGCCTTTGACACCATTCCCCGGTCAGGTATCATAGATGAACTCACCAACCTGGGCATGAATCCATACATCACAAGATGGATTGCAAACTGGCTCACAGATAGATTCCACAAATTAAGAGTTGCTGGCTACATGTCAGACTCTACACTGGTAACAACTGGTGGACCCCAGGGTTCAGTCCTTGGGTCCCACCTGTTTGGTATAGACTTCTCAAATGTACATGCCAACACAGGAGGGTTGTGGTTGACTAAGTTTGCTGGGAACTGTGAAGTGTTTGCCATAATAGATTCCCCGGATGACACAAATATTTTCCAGAAGGGACTCTATGAGACAGATGTGTGGTGTCAGAATCATGGCCTCAAGCTCAGTGTGGAGGAATACATAGTGATCCCCTTTGGTGAAAACAAAGTACACACAAACTACCACATAGGTGTTACCCCCTTAAAACTGACAAGGTAATAAGGGATCTGGGGACACAAGTAGATAGTCATCTTTCCTTTAACAACCATGTTGCCAAAGTGATTGGGAAATCCTATGTGGTCCACCTAATCAACAAAGGGTTTGCATCAGGATCCAAAGAGGTAGTGGTGGCCCTCTACTCTTAAGTCATCAGACCCATCATTGAGTACAATGCACCATTTTGGATGTACTCGACTACGCATATCCAGCAGCTGTAGAGACCACAGAGGTACCTCACCAAGAGGATTACTGGCCTCAAACAGTTGTGTTATGCAACACAACTGGTAAAACTAAATCTGTTCTTCGTTGCGTACCGCCTACTCAGAGGCACACTCTGCCTAACATACAGAGCCATGTCCAACACATAACTGCTGAGCATGCTCCATCTACAGATAGCAAAATTGAGTCGCCCTACACACTCCAGGGATATGAACCTCATCACAACAATAAATGCAACATGCTGGTGGGATAGAGTACCATCCCAGACACTTGCTTTACCATGGAACAGAGTCCCAATGTACATCAGACAGAGACCCTCGCTGACACTCTTCAATAGCAACCTTGATGAGTGGATGGGAAACAGACAATTCACACCAGGCATCACATCAGCAGCCCCACTAGAAAGGGACTTAGGGTACTAACTATTAGAACGAGGGCTTGGGAGACTACCCAATGGGGTGGTGAAAGCTGCACAACTTGCCTAGGCTAATATATGCCTTACTGAAGATAGGTTCATAGGTATGAGTAGACTATGTGACAGGTACATGTTTACAGATAGTAGATATGTACTTCATTGTACTGTCATGTTGTACAGCAGGCACATGGACCACATACACTATAATGCTTACAGATACTGGTGGCTGTTATGTACACTGAGTGAGATGTGCACCTCATGTCTTTTGTGCCATTGGGATGTGTGCTGGGTGGGACAGTCCTGGATGGCTCCCTATCATGGTCACCCTCTTACACACATCTCTGCCCATCCATCTTTGGCTTATTATACTGTGTTCCCCCTACATATATATATAGGTACATAGGTAGGTAATAGGTTATCTGCCTGAAGGCATATATTAGTATGGCCAGAGTGTGCAGCTATCACCACCCATGGAGTTAGTTCCCTAGGCCTCTGTGTAGTAGAGCCGATGAAGTGATCCATGGTGTGACAGTTCAGTTTCACATACACTCATCAAGGCTCCTCTGGAAGAGTGTCAGTGAGGGACTCAGCTTAATGTAGGTTGGGAGGGAGCCTGTTCCAAAGAAAGGGAAGTCTGTGAGTTATTAATGTATCCTTCCAACATATTCTATTTATTGTTGTGATGATGATATCCCTAGAGCATGTAGTACAGTGAGCTTGGGGTTCCTTCAGATAGCACATGTACATCCATTCTGCATTGGACATGGACCTGTCTGTTGGGCAGAGATCACACGAGTAGACAGTATGCAACAGAGTACAGACTGAGTTAAATTCAGTCTTGTTGCATGGGGCAACTGTTTGAGGCCAGTAATGCTCTTGTTGAGGTATGTCAGTGGTCTTTCCAGCTGCTGAAGGTGCCTAGTCAGATTCATCGCAAGTGTGTTGTGGTACTCTATGATGGGTCTGATGACTGACGAGTAGAGGGAACCTCCTTTGACCTACATGCAAATACCTTGGCAGTTTGTGGGAACATATAGCATAATTTTCTAACCACTTTGTGAATGTGTTTCTGGAAGTAGTGATGACTATCCACATGTGTCCATAGATCCCTTATTATTACCTCCATATTTAGGGTGTTGGCACCTATGTGGTATTTGTATGACTGTAGCTTGAGCCCATAAGTTTGACACCACATCTGTCTGACTGAGACCCTTTTTAAGGATGTCTCTGTTGTCCCAATCATCGATTATGACAACCTTTTTGCAGTCATCCACAAACCTTGCTAAACATAGCCCTCATGTGTTTGACTGTATTTCTGAAAAGTATATACCAGACAGGAGGGGTCCCAGGACTGAGCCATGGGGGACAGCAGTTGTTACCAGCTTGAACAGGAGACCACAATTCTTACCTTGTGGGATCTATCCGTGCCCCAGTTGGCAATCCATCAGATGACATACATGTTTATGCACAGGTTGTTGATTTTGTGGATATGACATATGTGTGGGATGTTGGAAAAGGGCTTTTCAATGTCTATGTAGGCCGTGTGTAGCTCATTTCATTGATGCATGTCCTGGGTGACTGCCCTGAAAACTGTCTAGCAGGTTTAGGAACCATGATCTGCCCCTGACCAAACCAAAATGGGTAGGGTTGGGTGTTTATAGGCTCTCAATAGCTCTGTTTATGAGTTCCATAATGATGGACTCCATGGCCTTGTACATCAGGCTTATTAGGCTTATAAGACAATAGTACCCATGGTCTGTTGTGCATCAGCACTCGTGGAGTGTGCCAAATGTTGCTGTAACCCATTCAACAGTTTCATATCCTGTACAGAGGGTGAGTCTCAACAGACTGTTCAGGTGCAGGGTCTGTTTGTTTTGGAGTTCACATATGACACAGCCAGGGAAACCATGTTATCCCATACACGCCGTGTTTTTAGGTTTGGATCTATATGTGATTTCTGGGTTTTTGCAATCTCCAGGTATAATAATGGGTCCTTCTGTCAGTGAGAAGGGGGTAAATATGTATGAACCTGTCTGACAAGATGTTGGTAATGTCAACCATGTACATGTATTCATTTATAGTTTGCACTGACTCAGAACATATATGAGTTTACATTGATATTTATGACATAGCGAAAGAAAGCTTCATGATTCTCTATGGACTCTGACCATGGCTTGGATAATGTTAGGAGTGCTCATTGTTTCTTGATGATACTGATCGGAGTATTATTGATCTTCTTTGGTTTTTCACTTTCTTTGAACAACTTAAGTATTTGGAGTACATAGTTTGATTATGACAGGTGTCCAATATATTATATGGGTCTGTTTTCATATCAGTGTGTGCACAAGGCAGGATTGGTGAATAGTGGCAAGTGTCTGGAGTAAGAACTGCAACTGCCAGATATGTGTGGCCCACTGCTGTACTCAGACATGGCCTAAGTGTGTGAGCATGCCCAGTAAGAACTTTCAGTATGTTGCTGACTGAACTATGTTGCTGACTGAAATTTGTTAAATTTGTTTAAGTGTGTGAGCATGCCCAGTATGAGCATATATACTATATGTGTGTGAAAATCAAGTTGGTTTTTACTTCAGGGCTCACCTTTGTGTTGTACATCGACAGGAAGCACAGTGTGCCTGCAGGGCTTCCATGAGTCATTCTACATACAGTGGGGACAGCTATTATTTGCACATTTCTACCCGGGGGGCACACCTGATTGTTACTGTGGGTGTACATAGGATGAAGGGTTCACCTGACACTTATGCACATTTGCTAGGCCTGCACTGCTATGTCAGGTACTCCATTTCAGTCTGTACTGTTGCCTATCATACTGGCTTGAGGCATACCACTGCACTACAGACCTTAGCTTCCAATTACACGCATATCAGTTTGTGACTTCATAGCCTACCCAACCCACATCACATTGCCTGGCCTGCTGTTATCTGTCTGCATAGGCCTGGGGGGAGGTTACTCATATTCCTCTTCAGAGGGCATGATACAGCATTTGTTTGTGTTTGCGTTTGTCTACATTTGTCCTGCTGGCTGTGACTATTAGGGATGCGACCCCCCCCCAACTGGTATGTGTGAGTGAGTTAAGTTGTGTCTGTGCCAGTGAAATGCTGTCATGGCTTAGTGGTTCAGTACTGTGACTATAGTGCACAGTATCCAAAGTTCAAGCCCTGTCACTGTTTTTTATTTTCCTGCTGGGCAGACCAGACTGCATAAGGAACAGTAAAGCAGGTGTGAGCGTGTTTAACTGACTTTGTTCAACATTGCCCGACTTTGCACGACTTTGCCCAACTTTGCCCAACATTGGCCAACATTGCTCAACGTTGCCCGACGTTGCGCTGGTTAGCACGGTGCACAGCTACGCACAATTGTATTTAAATATGCTCAACACTGCTTTATATTGCTTAAAATAGGGCACTCATGCCTCGGATGGTGCTGCAGGGCTGCCTATGTCGGATGCACATAGTACACTCCCTATACATGTTTGAAAACAGGTAGTGTCAAGTTAGGCATCCCTTTTATATATGTGCGAGTCAGAGAGAGAGGTGTCATTTCTAGGGTTCCTACTGAGTCAGTGTATCTGCTATGCGTTGCCTCTTTGCCAAGGCCAGGGCATACTGGGCATGCCTCCTTCTGCCTACTGGGGCAGGCTCAGGTTGTTCCTCCTCCGAGTCACACCGTGCCTGTGCAGGCCTTGGCAATGGTGGGGGGCTGTTTGGCCCTGCCCCCTGCTGTTCCTGCTGCAGCTGTTTTTGCAGGATCATATTGTGTAGCATGACACATACCATGACAATTTGGGTACATGTAGTTGGTGTGTACTGCAAGGCTCCACCAGATGTGTCCAGGCACCTGAACCGTGACTTGAGCATCCCAAACACACGCTCAATAAAGTTTCTTGTTTGTGCGTGTGCTTCATTATAGAGTTCTTGTTCGGGAATGTGTGCATTTCTGATGGGTGTCATCAGCCACGACTCCAGTGCATATCCAGCATCCCCCACTAGGTGACCGTCAGGGATGTCCCCATTGGAAAATCTCTGGTACAGCTGCGTCAGATGCCAAATGTGGGAATTGTGACAGCTTCCAGGGCAGCCAGCACACACATTCATTATTATGCCCTGGACATCGCACATGACCTGGCAGTTGATGGAGGGGAAGCCCATGCGGTTGATGTAGACCCTAACCCTGCTCACCGGGTGGTGCTTTGATGTGTATGTGCATGCAGTCTATTGCACCCACTACCTCAGGGTATTCTGCTATTTGGTGGAAAAGACGCATATTGCTGGCCAATGCCTCACGGGAATTGGGGAAATATATGTGTTCACCGACATGTGCTGACATGGAATCCAGGAACTGGTGCAGTACCCTGGATGCCGATGCCTGTGAAATCCCCATCATATCACTAGTTGGTGTCTGGAAGGTACCTGTAGCTAAGTATTCTTAGGCCAACACATACCTTGGTATCCACTGGGATGGGTTCCCCTCTGTTGGTTCTGTGTGTGAGGCGTGGCTGGCACAGCTCAATAATTTGCTGCAGGAGGTCTCTGTCCACCCTATAGCACTCTACTATCTCCAGCTCATGTAGCCCCTGGTAGGTTACCCTGGGTCTGTACACTCTTCTCCGTCTCCTCACTGTGGGTTGCTCAGCAGCATTCATAACATCACCACCCTCAGCACCTTGCACATGTTGGTTTATGATAGCAAGAGCAGGCCCTAACATTTTGTCTCACTTAAGCTTTTTAAACTTTCCCTCTTTGTATACTGCAGTGTTGCAGAGTTCTTGGGAAAAAACAGGAAAGAATGCTGTTTGCAGAGTTTAAAGTGCTGGGCTGGGCTGGGCTAGTCTGCTGCCTGTGTAATTGGCTGATTTTGATATATTTCACCTGGCAGCTCTGCTAGTTCTCCTTGGTTAACTTCCTACTACTTCTTTTCCTTCATTTTCCCTTTCTGTTTCCGCCCAGGGCAGCACCGCGTACACGCACGCACACGAGCGCACATACTGTGCGCACGTTTGCAAGAAATTTCAGATATATTCACAGCGTATGCCTCTGGTTTCTGGTTTTCAAAAAGGACAACTGTAGACATGCCTCTTGCAATCCTGAGCAACTCAGGGCAAACACAAGACACTGTGCTCCAATAAGCATACAGCCTTTCTGACACAACCCCTCATGATGTCACCTATCTTCTACTCTACTACTCACCTACTCCTACACTTACACTTTTGGGACAGGGCTCACATGCTGGGGAAAATTGGGATTCACTATCCTTATCCTCATTTGCATAGGATTGCCTACTAATGCTTGATTACATCTCTCACACTGAGCTTCCCCCCCTAGCAACCACTACTCAGTGGCCATGTTGTCTTCAACCTGCCATTCACCTGCATGGCAGGATAAGCTTTTTGTGAAAATGCCTATTTTTGGCTATTTTGAAATTATTTTATTGTTTTTTTTAAGTGCCGCACGTTTGCGCGGCACTGCGCTATGCTTAAACATCGGAGATCGGGGAAAAAAATTAGATTTTAATAATTTTAAACATTTAAAAATGCCAATGGCCTTATATTTGGCCATTGGCATGCTTCCTCAACTGGATGCATCCTTTATTTGGAGCTGTCATAGCTCAGTTTAGCAATTTGCAGAATGGTACTCCGTTATCAACGGAGTACATTTCTGCAAATAACACTACTCTTCCACGGACAGGTTAGTGTTTCCTGGATTGCAAATTTACCTCATTTGCATAGCTTTCAGCAGCAAATGAGGTAATTTGCATACCATGACTCTGTCCGTGTAAGAGTAGCTTTAGAAGCTCTCATGCATGCACCTGCCGGCTGTTGGTGGATCGCTTGGCAGACATATTGGCTGTCTGATGTCTTACTCTACTTTACAACTCTGTGCAAGCTTTGGTAAATCCGGCCCAACATCTTTTAAGTTTGGAGTCATAGTGTATTCTGCTATTAATGGGTGAGTTTTGTGTCTATTTTGTTCATAGTATGAATTCTGAGTGTTCATCAGACTTTTATGCGATGACAATAGTTATTTGTTTGTTGTATATCAGGCTGTGACTGTTGCTTCTTTAATATTATTGTTGTGAACCTGATATGGTAACATTACAAGCTCTGAGTTGTAACAGATTTACAAGCTGTGTAATAGTTATGACAAAAGTGTTTTATTTATTTTCTATAAGTTTTAGCATCCTATGCTGATTGTCTTTAACAAAATGTAGTTTTGTTCTAAGCTTGGATCTAACTTATTTTAAAACGTTTTTGTTACAAGTGCACTATGCAAATGGGGAGTAAGTATTGCTATGTTTCATTGCCTCATTTTTAATCAGGCTGTGACTGTTGCTTCTTTAATATTATGGTTGTGAACCTGCTATGTTAACAGTATGAGTTCTGAGTTTTTAACAGATTCACAAGCTGTGTAATGGTTATAACAGCAGTGTTTTATTTATTTACTATAAGTTTTAATATGCTATGCTGATTGAATTTAACAAAATGTAGTTTTGTTTTAAGCTTGGATCTAAGTTATTTTAAAACATGTTTTTGTTATAAGTGCACTATGCAAATGGGGAGTAAATGTTGCTATGTTTCATAGCCTCATTTTTTAATTGCTTAATTGCCTTTTAACTAGATTGGTTAGCTGGTTCTTAAATAGTTGTGTGTAGGAATTGTTTTCAGGATCTGAGGAAGGCACATGCCAAAAGCACTTATCCTGTTCTTGTTTTTGTTGTATTAAAGTTCCAGTTTTATGTCTATGGTGTTACGCTTTTTTTTGTTTTCTTCTTATTTCTTAGGATCAACTCTTTCTGCTGGTATGATTGCATCTTTATGAACTAGGGCCTTTGCTGCTTTTTCAAGGCCAGATTTGGAGCATACACTCAATGTGGCTTTCAGTTAACAAATCCTGCTGTGGAACACAATTCCAGTTGTTTGTTTTTTTTTTTTTTTTTTTTTTTTATAATTCATTCCAATTTCTCTGGTACAACAGAAAATCTCAGGTTTTCTCTGCAAAATCTGTCTTATAACTCAGCATTATTTTCAAACTCAGCCAGCATTTTCTTCATTTTAACCTCTGAGTTTTCCAGTTTTATCAGTTCATCAGAACAGCTAGTTAATGCTTATTCTATTCTTTACAACCTTTAATTATTTCAGATGCAATATTTCTTCAGTGTTTCATTTATATTAATCATCTCTGAATACATTTGATTTATTTTTTCCTATAAATTACTAGAAGCCATCTCTTGAACCAAAGCTGAAGCTTGAACTACTTTTTACTGAACAGCTGTAGAAGTCTTCCCAGACAGTATGTTTTCTTCACCTTTTCTGGCTGATTTTCTTTTAGGTTTTCTTCTTTGCTGGCATCCAGACAGTGTACTTACCAGCTAGTAACTGAATTTTACGCAAAAAAAAAAAAAAATTTCAACGGTACTCCTTTTTCACAGTTTCCATTTTCACACTCAGGGAGCTGAAGTTAAGCTGTTGATCAGTGTGCAGCCATCTTAGAAGTCTGTCTCTATGTATTCTGAAGGATATATAGGAGAATCCTTGTACAAATGTAGTTCAGGCTCATAAACATATTTATATAGCGATAAGTGCAAGGAAGCAAATACAGTATATGTGGAATATCACAGCTTTATTTTTTGCAACCATTCTCTGATCTGTAGGTCTCATAAACCAAGTGAGGTAAGCAGACAGAAACAAAGTAAACAAAATATTTGAGAGGACTGAGGAATGTGTACTCTGTTTTGTGAAACTGTGTGGAAAGCCAGAGTAAGAGGAGTCTGCATCTATGTCAACAAATGATCGTGCAGTAACTGTGAAATCTTACTATCATACTGCTGTAAGAACTTAGAGTTTCTGTCCATCAGATATAGACCATTTTGTTTGCCCAGGGAGCTGAATGGGGTCAGTGTAAAAGTGGTATACATCTCTCCCAGTGCTAATACCACCAAGGCTTTACATAAACTATGCAATCATATAGGTGTGTTGCAGAGCAAAAATCCTTACTTTGTACATGTGGTAGCAGGGGACTTTAATAAGGCAGATCTGAAAGAAGTACTCCCATAATACCATCAGTATGTGGACATTCTGAGTCTATATTACCTTATCAGATGATGAAAAGAGCGAACACTCTTTCATTGAAGCAAAAAAGGTCGAAACCCCTAAACAGCGAAGACACAGACCATCGATTTTTTTCCCAGGGAAAAAAATTGGTGTGCCGTCTTCAGAATTTTGCCATTTCCTCCAATACGGTGCGATCTCGGAGTTGGTATATTTAAGTAGGGGGGTGTGGGGCGCACAGTCCCCCACATTGAGGGGTGTGAGGGATGAAGCCCACCACTTCATTTTGTGTTTGAATTTTTTTTTTTTGCAGAGCAGTGATTTTTTTCCCAGGGAAAAAAATCGCTGTTCCATGTCTTCGCTCTTTAGTGGTTTCGACCTTTTCGGTTCAATGAAAGAGCATTTGCTCTTTTCATCATTCGATAAGGTAATATAGACCCAACATTTCAACTAGGGTTGATATCCTGATATGGTATATACAAACTTAAAGAAAGCCTGCAAGGCAGTGCAACTTCCACAAATGGGAAACTCTGACCATTACACCACCTTCCTATCACCAGCCTGCAAACCTGCACTGATTAGAGAGAAACCCACAAAGAAACAAATCAGGGTCTGGCCAAGAGAGCCATAGAGGCCCTCCAAGATGGCTTTGAAAGAACAAACTGGGATATGTCCAAGGAGGCAGCCACAGTTAATCAGTATTTGAACACAGATGAATATACAGAGGTTGTGATGTCATACATTTCAAATCCAATGATGAAGTAACAAGCACCAAGAGCATCACTATCAGAGGTACCAGAAAATGTGGCTCACCCCCAAGGTATATGAGCTTCTGAAGGTGAGAAATACAGCTTAGAGGACTAAAGACAAAGCAGCCCTAAGGGAAGCAAGAGGCAATCTGAGGAGAGGTATAAAGGAGGCAAAGAGGGAGTACAGCTGAAGGGTGCAGAGTCAGTTTGATGACATGAGGGATGCAAGGAGATTATGGAAAGGCATACAGTAGATCACTGACTACAAAATCAGGTCAGCACAGTGTGAAGATAGCATCAGATTCCTGGACAGTTTGAATACCTTCTTTGGAAGATCTGAGGAGAGAAACAACAGGTTGGCATGAAAGCTATACACTAACGAGAAGGATACTGTGTCAAGCTCACTACAGAGGAGGTGAGAAGAGAACTATGGAAGGTGAACCTCAGGAAGGCTGCTGACCCAGCCAACATACCGGGCAAGGTTTTAAAAGGATGGGCTGATCAACTGTGCATAGTACTCACGGAGATATTTAACACCTCTCTTGCCATGGTGAAAGTACCCTCATGCTACAAGGAAACAAACATCATTCCATTGCTTAAGAAAACCTCCCCCTCCAGCCTTAATGACTACAGACCAGTTGTTCTGATATCCATTGTTATGAAATGTTTTGAGCAGCTGATCAAAAGGCATTTGTCGTCGAGCCTACTTCCCAATTTTGACCCTCTGCAGTTTGCTTACAGAGCCAACAGATCCACGGCCGATGCCATTTCATTAGTGCTACACTACATCTTGAGGGCAATGACAACTATGTGAGGATGTTGTTTATAGATTTCAGTTCAACATTTAATATGGTGGTTCCAATGCAACTGATAGAAAAAGTGGCATATATAGGAGACATCTCTGTAATTAGATCCTGGACTTCCTGATTGAGAGGCCACAGAGAGTGAGTTTGGGTAAGAACACATCAAAGTGTATCAAAATTAACACGGGAGTTCCAAAGGGATGTGTTCTAAGTCCACAATTATTCATCAACTTGACCCATGACTGCTATGCAAAGCACAAGTCCAGCCATATCATCAGGTTTGCTAATGATACCACAGTCTTGGGGCTCATCCCAAAGGAGGATAAAAGATCATACAGAGAGGTCTTGGCATCTCTGATCAGATGGTGTGAGGGGAATAACCTTGACCTGAATGTAGACAAGTTGAAAGAGAGTATCATCAACTTCAGGAAAAAGAAAACAAACCACCCAGTGCCCATGAACAATGGTGAGAGTGCACAGAGGTTCAAGTGTATAAAATTCCTTGGCATACACATATATTAGAGGATCTCTCTTGTCGAGTAACACCAGCCAGTTGGTCAAGAAAGTGCACCAATATCTCCATTTTTTTTTGAGAAGGCTGAAGAAAGCTAAACTTCCACCTCATATTCTCTCCACCTTCTACAGAGGTGCTATTGAGAGTATCCTCACCACCAACTTCACAGTGTGGTTTGGTAGCTGTGCAGCTAAAGAAAAGAAGGCACTACAGAGAGTGGTGAGGGTTGCAGAGAAAGACAGAGGCACCAGTCTTCCATCATTACAACGTTACTCTGTAAGAAGCATCAGAAGGGCCACCAAAATAATACAAGACACCACGTATCTAGTGCATGGACTGTTTAAGCATCTGGCATCAGGGAGAAGATATCACAGCATCTGCTGCAGGACTACCAGATTTCTATCCAACAGTGATCAGACTTCTGAACTTGGACATAAGTCCCAGAGAACTAGACATTAACTAAGTCAGTTCTTTCTTTTTTCACAAACATCTATAGTCTGTTGTATAACTTGTACCTCACAAATTCCAAGTAAGTGCAATATTTCTTTATGCTATCCATATCAAGTGCAATATTAGACAGAAAACTTAGCCAAGGTGCTATATGTAATGTGTCTTTTATTTAAATGGGTCAGTTATTATAACTTAAGGGAGGATATACTTATTCTGTACTTACGTACTGATATTCTTTTTTTTCTGCTCTTTTGTACGGGTACTGGGAGTAGGACTGTTTATGTTAGCTGTGTTCATTCTTTTACTTGTATGTGTTATTTTACTTTCTGTTTGTAATCTCAAGAAGGAGCTGATGCACAGAATTTCCTTTAGGCTACATGTGTGTGGTCCTAAATGACAATATAGTTTACTTTGAATCTTTTAAGTCATATTAAAAATCTAGAAAGTAGTTACAGAGGGGACAGCAAATCTGAACTCCTCAAATATATGCTGGAGTATTCATAAAGATATCGGAATTGTCCCTCATCTGTCATGAACACACATACATCTATAGTACTGAAATGTTATTGAAATTTCAAACTTCTTTGGACTCATCTTCATTTTATTCACTTATTTCTTAACTGATTGACTAAACGTATCATAGGACATCTTAGTTATGATGTGAGCCAAATGGCACAAATATCAAATATTATTAAATGATTAAAGAGTGGTAATTACTTGTATGCAGTAGAAGGAAATAGTACACAGATAAAATCCATTGTGTTCACGGTTTGTAAGTGACTTCTAGGCATTTATCAATGAGTGATAGATTGGAACTCACAAATCTTAGAGCAATGAAATATATATATTATTTTTCTAGACTTGGGGTAAGACGTCTACCACTCATAGCGAAAAACATTAGACCACAGGAAAACATTGTACTTCATAAACAATGAAGCTGCTGGGTGTAACTCCTTAAAATCTTATTACTCATGTGCTAGGCTTGTTCCAGTGCCGCACTGATATGTAAAGCTTTAAGATGCTTACTAACCTTTTTTATTCTTGTTTCTTTCGGGACATTGAATGTTAGCTTTTTAATGAGAGTAAGGCCTAGATGTTTAGATTGCGAGACTTCTTTAAAATGGCACATTTCTTCACACATAAGCATAAGGTATACCTCTCAACCTTTGACCATTATTTTTTTAAGTTTTACAGCAGTGAGTCATTTATAGGGTGTAGAGCTTTGCTAGAGCTATACGGTATATTTATTTGTTGACTAGAACAGATAAAATTCTGATGCCATAGCAGTCTGTTTCATAAGTTGCTGGATTTGGAATCCATAAGCTTTGCTTTGCATTTTTCCCCTGAGGTCTACAAAGCCGTTGTATTATTTGAGGTCTCCTGTTTGTTTCTATGTTTACCATAGTTTATTTCTCTATTTGATCAGTGCATTTACTTTAGTTGAAAGATAAGGGAATTGTTGACCCCCCAGGCATTTTGTTAGTTCTGGTCAGTGAATGTCTAGTATTACTTTAATTAGGGAGTTAAGTCTGTTTAGGGTTTCTGTCGGGTTTGAAATGATTTAGGAGGCTTAGTCAATAATTATTTATTGATGGGCGGTCACGGTGGTGTAGCTGTTAGCATTGCTGCCTCACAGCAAGAGGTTCTCTGGTTCGATTCTTGGCTGGGGTGCCTTCTGTGTGGACTCTGCATGTCCTCCCTGTGGTCGCGTGGGTTTCCTCCGGGTGCTCCAGTTTCCTCCCAAAGACATGCAGTAGGTGGACTGGACACTCTAAATTGGCCCTAGGTGTGCGTGTGTGTGCCTTGTGTGGAAGGTTGGGTGCCGGGCTGGCAAATCGATACTGTAAAACTCCACTGCCAATCATAAGTGGACAGATGATCTGCTGTGGCGACCCCTAACCAGGGAAAAGCCAAAAGAAGAAGTCAATAATTATTTATATCCTGTTTTGACTTATCTTCGGCACTCTCAAGTATTTATCTAGTGTGATTTTTTTATTTTTTTTTATTTTCCACTGCCTGTGGACATTCAGTCACTCTCAACCAATTGGTCTATTTCTTTCTCTTCACTAGAGTGAGAGCCAATTGAGAGGATCTGTCTTTGTTAGGGAGCTTTTTGTTAATTGAGTAATATCCTCTGCATGCCCAGTGAGCATGTTCTCTCAGGAGGACAAGCAATGGGTGCAGTTTAGGGACTGCCACTCACTTTCATGATTATAGGCCTGCAGATGAAGTTGCCTCCTAGAATATCTCTCTCTCTGCATATGTGTATATATATATATATATATATATATATATATATATATATATATATATGCAGACACGCACACATTCAATTGGCATTAGAAGCTTAGTGTGATTTTTTTGGCCTGACCTCTTGTTAACAGAGGTATTAAAGCTATTTTGTTTCCTTGTCCTTTTTATTAAGAATTTTTAACTTGAATTTCAACAACAAAAAGACAACTTCAGAGACATAAAAAATTCAAAAAGAAACATCTAACCACAGATACCTATCTAATAAAAAATATATTATAACTATATACAAGATTATTTACATCAGTGTTGCAATAACAGAATATTAATTTCATCATGAATAATAATGTTACTCAGTCTTATACATTAATGAAACAATACAATAATGTCCCAGATTTTTGACCACCAATTTAGTGAATAAGACATAGATTTTTTTTTATTTTAAGTAATTTTATAAACTTTAATGTGTCTTATGGCTGTCTCCTTCAATTCAAACTAGGATAGTTTTCCTCTGGCCAACAATTTTGGATAATATATAACTTGGAAAATATGAATATGGCTAGAAGGATAGAAATGTCTTTTGAATTAATATTTTAGGAGGTATGTGAAGAATAGTGAATTTTTAGAAACAAATTTTCCTTCATAACCTAATTGATTTAAATTTCTTCAAGGCAATGCAGTAAATTAAAATAATATTTGCATTTCCATAGCCTGTGGATTAAATCAGCGTGCTAATTAGGATAAACAGAGCATTTAGGTGATATTGTAGGATAAATAGCAATTTTTGTCGGGGGCATATTAGCATTGTTTAAAATCATAAACTGTGTATAAAACAATTTTTTGAGAGAAATCACCTTTTTGTTTTGATAAATAGCTTTTTGAATATCATTTAATGATATAGACAAATCTGAATTGGTCCAATAAGAGGAATAACTAAAGGAATCCATACACTTATACTCTATTATTAATTTATAAGTCTTGGAAACTGGTTCGTTAGATCAAAGTAAGCTTATTAATTGATTAAGAAGATTAATATTGTGGGGTTCAACTTGAAAATTTTTATACTTTATATTAATTAACATATCTGGTTCATTGTGGGTGTATAAGTGCTAGGAAGGTTAAGCTGGGCTTGTAAATTGTCAGCCGACAGTGGAGTATAAAGGAAAAAAAAATTACAAACATGTTTATCTTTAATTAAAGGGAAATTTGATAAGTTTAACATTTTATTGTCTAATTTAGAGTTGGGGTTATAATTGATTGGGTCAAAGGTGTAGTATAAAATTAGGGAATTGATTAATTTTTGAAATATAATAATTTTATTATATGTAAATCCATGATTTTTTTAGATTCTTTTTGTCTTCTTTATTTGAAAAAGGAAGGGCTAATGGATTGCACTCATAATGCTGTATATATTTTGACCATATTTGTATCCCTAATGGGCACCAGGAATTATTGTTAGAGGAATAATTTATTATTTTAAGTAATCCACTGGAATTAATGACCTAAACAATATAAGAAAAAAATCAGGAAACCCCAGGCCACCTTGGCTTTTTGGAAGTATTAGTTTAGCATATGTCACCTGTATAGATTTTGGTGACCAAATAAAGTTACTTAAGGATGAAATAATGTTATTAACATAATTATTAGAAGGAATATAGAACTATGAGAATAAATTAAATTCGATTCTTGGTAAGATAATATTTTTTATTAAAGCTGTTTTGGAAAGCAAGGAAAGTTTTAGGTTTTCCATCTTGCAATATCATTTAGTGATCATATTTTGGTGATTCAGAGTATGTATTTGATTAAAGTGGGTCCCCAGGTATTTTAGAGAGGAAACAATCTTTAATTCCACTGTGCTTAGTAGTATTGTATAGATGAAATTTATGATTCCAAGGAAATATTACAGATTCATTAAAGCGGTAGCATTGTCACTTCACAGTAAGAGGTTCTCCGGTTCGATTCTCGGTTGGAGTGCCTTCTGTGCGGAGTCTGTATTTCCTCCCTGCGCTCGTGTGTGTTTCCTACAGGTGTCAAATGGCACAAATATCAAATATTATTAAATGATTAAAGAGTGGTAATTACTTGTATGCAGTAGAAGTAAATATTGCACAGATAAAATCCATTTGTGTTCATGGTTTGTGACTTCTAGGCATTTATCAATAAGAGTGATAGATTGGAACTCACAAATCTTAGAGCAATGATATATATATATATATATATATATATATATATATATATATATATATATATATATATATTATTTTTCTAGACTTGGGGTAAGACGTCTACCACTCATAATGAAAAACATTAAACCACAGGAAAACATTGTACTTCATAAACAATGAAGCTGCTGGCTGTAACTCCTTAAAATCTCATTCCTCATGTGCTGGGCTTGTTCCAGTGCAGCACTGATATGTGAAGCTTTAATATGCTTACTAACCTTTTTATTCTTTTTTCTTTCTGCAAAGTGAATGGTAGCTTTTTACTGAGAGTAAGTCCTAGATGTTTAGATTATGAGACTTCTTTAAAATGGCACATTTCTTCACACATAAGCATAACGTATACCTCTCAACCTTTGACCATTATTTTTTTACGTTTTACAGTAGTGAGTAATTATAGGGTGTAGAGCCTTGCTAGAGCTATACTGTATATTTATTTGTTGACTAGAACAGGTAGAATTCTGATGCCATAGCAGTCTGTTTCATAAGTTGTTGTATTTGGAATCCATAAGCTTTGCTTTGCATTTTTCCCTGAGGTCTACAAAGCCATTGTGTTTGTTGAGGTCTCCTGTTTGTTTCTATGTTTACCATGGTTTATTTCTCTATTTGAATATTTGAAACTTTTAAGTCATATTAAAAATCTAGAAAGCAATTACAGAGGGGACAGCAAATCTGAACTACTCAAATATATGCTGGAGTATTCATAAATATATCAGAATTGTCCCTCCATCTGTCATGAACACACATACATCTGTAGTACTGAAATGTTATTGAAATTTCAAACTTCTTTGGACTCATGTTCATTTTAGTCACTTATTTCTTAA
This sequence comes from Protopterus annectens, assembly GCF_019279795.1. Lineage (NCBI taxonomy): Eukaryota > Metazoa > Chordata > Ceratodontiformes > Protopteridae > Protopterus > Protopterus annectens. The sequence goes on from NC_056741.1 coordinate 1,559,083,967, forward strand.
CTGATTGACTAAACTTATCAAAGACATCTCAGTTATGACGTGAGCCAAATGGCACAAATATCCATAATGGGCACCAGGAATTATTGTTAGAGGAATAATTTATTATTTTAAGTAATCCACTAGAATTAATGACCTAAACAACATGAGAAAAAAATCAGGTAACCCCAGGCCACCTTGGCTTTTTGGAGGTATTAGTTTAGCATATGTCACCTGTATAGACTTTGGTGACCAAATAAAGATACTTAAGGATGAAGTAATTTTATTAACAAAATTATTAGGAGGAATATAGAAATATGAGAATAAATTAAATAAGATTCTTGGTAAAATAATCATTTTTATTAAAGCTGTTTTGGAAAGCAAGGAAAGTTTTAGGTTTTTCCATCTTGCAATAACATTTACTGATCATATTTTGGTGATTCAGAGTATGCATTTGATTCAAGTGGGTCCCAAGGTATTTTAGAGAGAAACAACCTTTAATTCCACTGTGCTTAGTAATATGGTATAGATGGAATTTATGATTCCAAGGAAATATTACATATTCATTAAAGCGGTAGCACTGTCACCTCACAGCAAGAGGTTTTCTGTTTCGATTCTCGGCTGGAGTGCCTTCTGTATGGAGTCTGTATGTCCTTCCTGCATTTGTGTGGGTTTCCTCTGGGTGTCAAATGGCACAAATATCAAATATTATTAAATGACTGATATTTTGATTGATCTTGATACTAATGATGATGAATATTACAAATTCATTAAAGTTTAAATGATAGAAAATTTTGAGTATGTATGAATTGTGCTAATAATTTTAGATAAGTTATGTTTAATAGGTGATAAATAAATATAATATATGATAAATAAATATTTACAAAATCTGCAAAAGCAGTAAAAAACAGGGAAACATTAAGGATTTTTGGTGTCAACTAGTAAGATTTTTGTAAAAGTGCCATAAACAATGGTTCATTATATAGGTTAAAAAGATAAGAGGAGGGGGCAAACTTGTACCATTTGACATATAAATGGGGAGAAAAAGCTTTATTGATACAAAGCTGAGTAAAAGCTTTTTATAGAAAGCTTGGGTGGATTTGACAAAGGAAGAGGAAAATCAAATGCATATATTACTTTAAATAAAAAATCAGATTAATACTGTCAAATGTCTTAGAAGCATCTATGGCAAAGGCAAAGATATGATGTTGTTTATTAAATAAGATCTGCATTGTTTCCAAGGTAAGAGCATGATCATGAGTTTGCCTTGATTTTATAAAGCCAGACTGAGAAGAGGTAATAAGTGAAGGAATCACATGGTTCAGTCTATTAGCTAAGAGTGATGCATATATTTTTAGACTGGCATTTATAAGTGACATTGGTCTATAACCAGAAGGGTCTTTAGGTTTTGGATTAGGCTTGGAAATAGAATAGTTTTGGTTCCATTTAAATATAGGTCAGTAATCCCTTTATTGCTTATCTTAACAAAAATTGTAATAAGATTTTAGATATTAATGGTTCAAACTGTTTATAAAACTCAGAACTGAAACCATCTGCACTAGGGGCTTTACCATTTTTTAGCTGTTTATAACATTGCTGATTTCTTTAATACTAAAGGGTCTAGATAGATATTCTATTTACCTAGGTTTAACCTCCTAAGTTGAAGTATTTCTAAGAATTGTTTTAAATTCTTTCTTTTATTATAAGACTTATAGGTACCGTATAATTTAGAATATATGTTAGTAACAACTTTAAGGATTTGCTCCGTAAAGTTAAAAATATATCTGATGAATTCTATACTAGTTGTATATGTGGGGAGGGAATTATTTTATTTATTTAGCAAGAGTCTGAATGGGGTTGCACCCACTCTGAGTATTTAGCCAGGCAGTTTGTTTCAAACCAAGTTAATTGATTTAAATATAAAAGTTGTAGATCTTTCCTTAAAGATGTAATCTGATCTTTATGTTCCTCACTGAACTGTATAGATTGCCAGTCTCAAGATTTGAAATATTTTTGATTCAACTGTGTCTCCTGACACAGATACTTTGTTTGTTTGTTTTGTTTTGTTTGTTTTTACTGTAGTAAGGTGGCTTATTTATTAGAAAACTTCTAAGCAGCAAAATGGATATCTGTGTCTTTGGTGGAATTGTCAAAAAGTTTTAACAATATATTATTTATTTTTTAACTTTTTCTTTCTGGAGTAAATTATGATTAAGGGACCATGTAATTAAATTTGCATTTATTTGTTGAGCACTAGAATTATTTAGTACTACTCTAATTTTTGAGTGATCAGAAAAAAAGCTCTGTTCTATTTTAAAGAGAACATTTGTTTCAAAAAAGTTACTTGAAATTAAAAAAAGCCTTTAAGCCACCAAGATCCATAGCATTGCAAACATATGTGCATTTAATATTGGATGATTCATTCACGCCATTTAAATGTGAGTCAATTAGGTCAAAGTCCAAAATCAAATCTAAAATGGCTAAGCAGTTATTTACATTGTATGACTTAGACCATGAAGATCTATCCTCTGTCTGATCAATCATTGAATTCCAGTCTCCCCAATAATATAATAATGGTTGTTAAATTTACTTAGTAAGTTATGGCTCTTAAATATAAAATCATGTTGATTATAGCAGGGAGCATATAGATTTCAAAAATGGATGGGTTTCTCATAATGTGTATTACTACAAACAAAATAATACCATCTACCATCTAAGGCGGATCTCAAATCAAGGCTTGATCTTCAATCAAGGATTTTATCTTTAAAATATGTTTTTTAATCAAAATTGCAGCTCTTTTACCATTTCTATCATAACCTGAAGAAATAATTTGTCTCAGCCAGTTTTTATTTGTCAGCTGCTATTCAGAGGAGGTCATATGTGTTTCTTGAATAAAACTAAAAGAGGTTGTAGATTTAAATAATAGGTATAAAAACAGTTTCCCTTGTTTGATATTTTGAATTCCATTTAAATTCCATGATGCAATAACCCAAATTGGATCTTATAGCCTATAGACTTTAACAAAAAAAAAACCCTCTGCAACCGCTGAGTATACCATGAAATGAAAATGAAAAATGGGTATTGTTAGGATTGTTACTAGTACAAAAACAAACAATACGTTCTTAATGAAAGGCTTTGGAGAAACATTGTACAACACCAAATCCTTCTTTGCTTAATCCTAGGTCTAACCCTAAACCAGCCAATAAGAGAAGAGTTAGAATGGTAGTTTATGATGAAGCCATGAAGACAGAAAAACATATCATTTATTTATATATATATATATATATATATATATATATATATATATATATATACATGAGACAAATATATGTTTCATCAAAACTGACCAAAAGAAATAACATAAACTCATAATCAGTAAAAGTGAGTCCAAAATACCACAGCTCCAAAAAAAAAAAAAAAAAATGAGACCGAAATCATTGCATGTAATAATATGTATATTAAGTGATCAATTCCTAAGAATACAAACTTTAAGACTAACAATGATTATTTGTCATAATAAAGCAGTGCAAGCTTACAACATTCTCCAGTTTAACGTAATTATATATGATCATGTCAATCTGAGTTTAAACATAAAAAGCAGATAACAATAAATCAGCAAAAATCTAAAAAAGAAAGTAAGATACTTGTGCTATTTGCCTAAATAGGTTTTTAATATAAAGAAATTCAAGACTCCTCTATGACAGAAGCCATAATACCTAGCTTAGTGTTTAGGAAAAAGATGCAAAACTTACATGTGACTAAAAAGGAAGCCTTTCCTCAAAAAAAAAAAAAAAATATATATATATATATATATATATATATATATATATATATATATATAGCTCAACTAACAGTCCAATAAATTAGAACCACTTCCAGTTTATGGATGAGGATGATATAAGAACATTCGCATGATTTGTTAATCGGACATAGCTTGGAGGCCTTGACAGTATTTAGGAAGTGGACAGATTAATTAAGTCCAATGTGGCAAGTACATTTTCCAGTTAGCATGGCAGGTTTCCACTCAGTAATTTAAAGTGACTGAATTTTTATAGTTAGTTGGAATAGAATATGGCTACACCTCAACATATCCTGTATCAAACAGTAAGTGAAAGAACAGTATAGTTTGAAGTTGAAAAAGTCCAAAAATATTTGTTTTGCCTCTTCCTGAGATTTAATAGAGAATTTCCTTCCTTCATAACTAAAAATAAGTATTGCAAGGTATTTCATTTGAAACTTTATTTTCCTTTTTAAAAGAAATGAGCAGAAAGGTGAAAGTTTTTGTCTCACCTGTTTAATTTGTGAGGGTAGATTCTGACAGAAATAAAGCTTGATGTTAGACCATGTACAGTTTTTCTTCTGTTTTGCTATACTAAATATTCTTTATTTGCACTCCACCCCCCTGCAACACCTTATTAATGGGTGGTAACCATAACCCCAATGATGCCACTACACAAGACAGACTCAGATGCACAAACATTCATAAGCACACACAAATTATACTGCATCTATCCCCTAACCTAACCTTTAAAATTACCCTAATATACAAAAACTTGCACACAAACACACAACAGCCATCCTTCACTCATCCCAGACCCTAACCCTAACTCATACACCACACACACACACACACACACACACACACACTGTACATACACATACACACACCTATCCCTCCCCAACTCCACTTTCCTGTATTTCCAACACACATACATCTGTAGTACTGAAATGTTATTGAAATTTCAAACTTCTTTGGACTCATGTTCATTTAGTCACTTATTTCTTAACTGATTGACTAAACTTATCAAAGACATCTCAGTTTTGACGTGAGCCAAATGGCACAAATATCCATAATGGGCACCAGGAATTATTGTTAGAGGAATAATTTATTATTTTAAGTAATCCACTAGAATTAATGACCTAAACAACATGAGAAAAAATCAGGTAACCCCAGGCCACCTTGGCTTTTTGGAGGTATTAGTTTAGCATATGTCACCTGTATAGACTTTGGTGACCAAATAAAGATACTTAAGGATGAAGTAATTTTATTAACAAACTTATTAGGAGGAATATAGAAATATGAGAATAAATTAAATAAGATTCTTGGTAAAATAATCATTTTTATTAAAGCTGTTTTGGAAAGCAAGGAAAGTTTTAGGTTTTTCCATCTTGCAATAACATTTACTGATCATATTTTGGTGATTCAGAGTATGCATTTGATTCAAGTGGGTCCCAAGGTATTTTAGAGAGAAACAACCTTTAATTCCACTGTGCTTAGTAATATGGTATAGATGGAATTTATGATTCCAAGGAAATATTACATATTCATTAAAGCGGTAGCACTGTCACCTCACAGCAAGAGGTTTTCTGTTTCGATTCTCGGCTGGAGTGCCTTCTGTATGGATAAAAACACACAGCAACAGCAAAACTATAACAGCAACACACCAAACAGCCAATGCCTTTCTTCACTTTATTAGACCTGGTACCTCGGCAGTTCGCCTTCAAGGATCACATTTACTTGCTACAAACAATTAGTTTATATAGCACATATCCAAACAATTAAGCAATAATTCAATTAATGCAACATTCCTTTTAAAGTGACCTTGTCAATAACAATATTCTGTACATATTATAGAAAATACAAACAAAAGTAATACCCCTAAATTCATTTTTAAATGGAAGACTCATTCTTTAAAAGATAAAAATTCATTTTATATACCAAAATCTTATACATATTAATCTAAAGAATTTATATATATAAACACACACACATATATATATGTACATATATTATTATTATATTAGTGATATTATTTCAAACTAATTTTCTATATTTATTAAATATTTTACTATCTCAAAAAGTATTTTCTTAAATATTAAGAAATAATTAATCTTTTCATTAATTTACTTCTCATAAATCCATCATATCCCCAATTCTAAATTCAAGCCATGTGGCCTTATAGTATTGAACTTAAGAATTAATTTAGTCTCTAGTTCTAATAATTTATTGGTGATATTATCACCAATACGAACAAATGGTCTACCCAAGACTCCAAATCTTAAACTATCACTGTTGCCCTCATGAATGTCCACGAAATGTTTAGCTACTGGACTGAGTAAGTTCAAATTCCTAATGTCTTTTAGATGCTCTAAGATTCTGACTCTGACCATCCTCTTGGTCTGGCCAATATACCAAATATTGGCACAACTGCAGGTCAAGGCATATACTACCCCAATAGATTTACAACTAAAATAATGTTTAGGGGTATGTATAATGCCATTGATAGAATTAATATTAACAACCTTATCACAAAGACTACAAGAGTTACACTTAAATGTACCTGTTTTAACCAACCGTGTAATTCTTTCATTACAACAGTTATGGTTCAAAATATTTTTCAAATTTTTCCCTTTTTGAAAAGAAAAAGTAACATGAAGGGGAAACAACTCACCTATGTTGTCGTCCTCACTTACCAAATGCCAAAACCTTCTAACTATACCAACTAATCTATCAGAGAATGTGGTATACTTAGTGACAAAAAATAATTTTTCCACATCCTTCTCTATCAGTGGAAATCTACAGGTATCATCTTTAAATGTTGTGGTATCTTTGTCCTTCCCATTATTTTTTACCTTTGCCATTGTTTTGTTTAAAAGAATTAATTGAATTATTGCTTAATTGTTTGGATATGTGCTATATAAACTAATTGTTTGTAGCAAGTAAATGTGATCCTTGAAGGCGAACTGCCGAGGTACCAGGTCTAATAAAGTGAAGAAAGGCATTGGCTGTTTGGTGTGTTGCTGCCTTCTGTATGGAGTCTGTATGTCCTTCTTGCATTTGTGTGGGTTTCCTCTGGGTGTCAAATGGCACAAATATCAAATATTATTAAATGACTGATATTTTGATTGATCTTGATACTAATGATGATGAATATTACAAATTCATTAAAGTTTAAATGATAGAAAATTTTGAGTATGTATGAATTGTGCTAATAATTTTAGATAAGTTATGTTTAATAGGTGATAAATAAATATAATATATGATAAATAAATATTTACAAAATCTGCAAAAGCAGTAAAAAACAGGGAAACATTAAGGATTTTTGGTGTCAACTAGTAAGATTTTTGTAAAAGTGCCATAAACAATGGTTCATTATATAGGTTAAAAAGATAAGAGGAGGGGGCAAACTTGTACCATTTGACATATAAATGGGGAGAAAAAGCTTTATTGATACAAAGCTGAGTAAAAGCTTTTTATAGAAAGCTTGGGTGGATTTGACAAAGGAAGAGGAAAATCAAATGCATATATTACTTTAAATAAAAAATCAGATTAATACTGTCAAATGTCTTAGAAGCATCTATGGCAAAGGCAAAGATATGATGTTGTTTATTAAATAAGATCTGCATTGTTTCCAAGGTAAGAGCATGATCATGAGTTTGCCTTGATTTTATAAAGCCAGACTGAGAAGAGGTAATAAGTGAAGGAATCACATGGTTCAGTCTATTAGCTAAGAGTGATGCATATATTTTTAGACTGGCATTTATAAGTGACATTGGTCTATAACCAGAAGGGTCTTTAGGTTTTGGATTAGGCTTGGAAATATAATAGTTTTGGTTCCATTTAAATATAGGTCAGTAATCCCTTTATTGCTTATCTTAACAAAAATTGTAATAAGATTTTAGATATTAATGGTTCAAACTGTTTATAAAACTCAGAACTGAAACCATCTGCACTAGGGGCTTTACCATTTTTTAGCTGTTTATGACATTGCTGATTTCTTTAATACTAAAGGGTCTAGATAGATATTCTATTTATCTAGGTTTAACCTCCTAAGTTGAAGTATTTCTAAGAATTGTTTTAAATTCTTTCTTTTATTATAAGACTTATAGGTACCGTATAATTTAGAATATATGTTAGTAACAACTTTAAGGATTTGCTCCGTAAAGTTAAAAATATGTCTGATGAATTCTATACTAGTTGTATATGTGGGGAGGGAATTATTTTATTTATTTAGCAAGAGTCTGAATGGGGTTGCACCCACTCTGAGTATTTAGCCAGGCAGTTTGTTTCAAACCAAGTTAATTGATTTAAATATAAAAGTTGTAGATCTTTCCTTAAAGATGTAATCTGATCTTTATGTTCCTCACTGAACTGTATAGATTGCCAGTCTCAAGATTTGAAATATTTTTGATTCAACTGTGTCTCCTGACACAGATACTTTGTTTGTTTGTTTTGTTTTGTTTGTTTTTATTGTAGTAAGGTGGCTTATTTATTAGAAAACTACTAAGCAGCAAAATGGATATCTGTGTCTTTGGTGGAATTGTCAAAAAGTTTTAACAATATATTATTTATTTTTTAACTTTTTCTTTCTGGAGTAAATTATGATTAAGGGACCATGTAATTAAATTTGCATTTATTTGTTGAGCACTAGAATTATTTAGTACTACTCTAATTTTTGAGTGATCAGAAAAAAAGCTCTGTTCTATTTTAAAGAGAATATTTGTTTCAAAAAAGTTACTTGAAATTAAAAAAAGCCTTTATGCCACCAAGATCCATAGCATTGCAAACATATGTGCATTTAATATTGGATGATTCATTCACGCCATTTAAATGTGAGTCAATTAGGTCAAAGTCCAAAATCAAATCTAAAATGGCTAAGCAGTTATTTACATTGTATGACTTAGACCATGAAGATCTATCCTCTGTCTGATCAATCATTGAATTCCAGTCTCCCCAATAATATAATAATGGTTGTTAAATTTACTTAGTAAGTTATGACTCTTAAATATAAAATCATGTTGATTATAGCAGGGAGCATATAGATTTCAAAAATGGATGGGTTTCTCATAATGTGTATTACTACAAACAAAATAATACCATCTACCATCTAAGGCGGATCTCAAATCAAGGCTTGATCTTCAATCAAGGATTTTATCTTTAAAATATGTTTTTTAATCAAAATTGCAGCTCTTTTACCATTTCTATCATAACCTGAAGAAATAATTTGTCTCAGCCAGTTTTTATTTGTCAGCTGCTATTCAGAGGAGGTCATATGTGTTTCTTGAATAAAACTAAAAGAGGTTGTAGATTTAAATAATAGGTATAAAAACAGTTTCCCTTGTTTGATATTTTGAATTCCATTTAAATTCCATGATGCAATAACCCAAATTGGATCTTATAGCCTATAGACTTTAACAAAAAAAAAACCCTCTGCAACCGCTGAGTATACCATGAAATGAAAATGAAAAATGGGTATTGTTAGGATTGTTACTAGTACAAAAACAAACAATACGTTCTTAATGAAAGGCTTTGGAGAAACATTGTACAACACCAAACCCTTCTTTGCTTAATCCTAGGTCTAACCCTAAACCAGCCAATAAGAGAAGAGTTAGAATGGTAGTTTATGATGAAGCCATGAAGACAGAAAACATATCATTTATTTATATATATATATATATATATATATATATATATATATATATATACATGAGACAAATATATGTTTCATCAAAACTGACCAAAAGAAATAACATAAACTCATAATCAGTAAAAGTGAGTCCAAAATACCACAGCTCCAAAAAAAAAAAAAAAAAATGAGACCGAAATCATTGCATGTAATAATATGTATATTAAGTGATCAATTCCTAAGAATACAAACTTTAAGACTAACAATGATTATTTGTCATAATAAAGCAGTGCAAGCTTACAACATTCTCCAGTTTAACGTAATTATATATGATCATGTCAATCTGAGTTTAAACATAAAAAGCAGATAACAATAAATCAGCAAAAATCTAAAAAAGAAAGTAAGATACTTGTGCTATTTGCCTAAATAGGTTTTTAATATAAAGAAATTCAAGACTCCTCTATGACAGAAGCCATAATACCTAGCTTAGTGTTTAGGAAAAAGATGCAAAACTTACATGTGACTAAAAAAAGGAAGCCTTTCCTCAAAAAAAAAAAAAAAAAAAAATATATATATATATATATATATATATATATATATATATATATATATATAGCTCAACTAACAGTCCAATAAATTAGAACCACTTCCAGTTTATGGATGAGGATGATATAAGAACATTCGCATGATTTGTTAATCGGACATAGCTTGTTGGCCTTGACAGTATTTAGGAAGTGGACAGATTAATTAAGTCCAATGTGGCAAGTACATTTTCCAGTTAGCATGGCAGGTTTCCACTCAGTAATTTAAAGTGACTGAATTTTTATAGTTAGTTGGAATAGAATATGGCTACACCTCAACATATCCTGTATCAAACAGTAAGTGAAAGAACAGTATAGTTTGAAGTTGAAAAAGTCCAAAAATATTTGTTTTGCCTCTTCCTGAGATTTAATAGAGAATTTCCTTCCTTCATAACTAAAAATAAGTATTGCAAGGTATTTCATTTGAAACTTTATTTTCCTTTTTAAAAGAAATGAGCAGAAAGGTGAAAGTTTTTGTCTCACCTGTTTAATTTGTGAGGGTAGATTCTGACAGAAATAAAGCTTGATGTTAGACCATGTACAGTTTTTCTTCTGTTTTGCTATACTAAATATTCTTTATTTGCACTCCACCCCCCTGCAACACCTTATTAATGGGTGGTAACCATAACCCCAATGATGCCACTACACAAGACAGACTCAGATGCACAAACATTCATAAGCACACACAAATTATACTGCATCTATCCCCTAACCTAACCTTTAAAATTACCCTAATATACAAAAACTTGCACACAAACACACAACAGCCATCCTTCACTCATCCCAGACCCTAACCCTAACTCATACACCACACACACACACACACACACACACACACACACACACACACACACACACTGTACATACACATACACACACCTATCCCCCTCCCCAACTCCACTTTCCTGTATTGACATTCCATACAATCGACATATCCATGATTTGACCATCCATAAATCATACGCTTGTGTTTGCTGGACTCATATATGTACATACATATATATATATATAAATATATGTGTGTATATAGCTCTCTCTCTCTCTCTGATATATATATATATATATATATATATATATATATATATATATATATGTGCATCTACACACACACACGCATATATATATATATATATATATATATGTGTGTGTACGTATTTATATATATATATATATATATATATATATATATATATATATATATATATATACACAAACACACATACGTATACATCTGGTTATAAGACCAGTTGCCATAATGGTTACTTATTTTATATAACAGTACATGCAGAGAAGTTATTCAAGACTCATTATACCTTTATTACTGGGCTACAACACTTTTTTTCAGGCTCTCTCACTTATTTTATATAACAATACATGCAGAATAATTACTAACCTGCCTGGTGGCGCAGCCTTAGCAGCCTATCTGCATAGGCTTGCTGATTCGCAGCATGGACACCTGCAGCTGTGAAGTAATGAAGTGATATTGAGACATACCTATCCATAATATATACTACAATAGCAATTCTTACATACTTCATTCCATGGCTACCTACTCAGTAGTGGGGCATTTCCCATCCCATGGGCCTCCTGTATCCACTGGTTCAGTTGGTCCTCCTTGCGTCTCTTCAGGTCTGAGTAGTGGTGTCTGACCTGCTCACCAGTCCGAGGGACGCCTGTGGCACTGGTGAGAACATGAGCTAGACGGTTCCAGGCTTCTGCTTTGTATTGGGTGCCTTAGAACTGGCCCTGCAGGAGTCTCTCCTCATGATTATGGACGAGGAGCCAAACCATTACTTTTGACTCCTCAATGCCCCAACGTTGTGCTCGAAATCACGAGCCCTCTCCAACACCAGCCATGCTGACTGCAGATGGGAGCAACAACCAGTTATGGCAAGTATTACCGCTTATGGAGCTTAAATATGCCTCATTTCCCGCACTTATCTGTGATTGGCCGGTTTTGAGGAAACTCAGCTGAAAGCACACCTGCTTAGCAATGGGTAAACTTCTATTGATATATATGTGTGTTGAAAGTGCATGCATATGAAAAGCTGTCATGGCTTAGTGGTTCAGTACTGTGATTATGGTGCACAGTATCCTGGGTTCGAGGCCTGTCATTGCCTTTTATTTTACTACTGGCCAGACCGGCTAGGAGGTGTGGCTGTGTTTAGCTGACTTTGGTCAACTTTGCCCACCGTTGCTCTACGTTGCTCTACGTTGCTCGACATTGCCCGATGTTGCCCGGTGTTGAGCTAGTTAGCGCAGTGCTCAGCTAAGTGCAAACACGTTCTGTTTGCGCTAGTAGGCGCGATGCGCAGCTCCGCGCAAAACTATTGCGCTAGTTAAAGCAGTGCTAAGCTATGAGCAATTATACTGAAATGTGCTTAATACTGGTAAACTTTGCTTAGCAGTGCTTCACATTGCTTAAGATACATTACTTATGCATTCATCAGTATGCATAACCATTTCACTTTCTTATATATATATATATATATATATATATATATATATATATATATATACATAAAATTTGTTCACTACTACATAGGCCATTTCAATGCTTTTTACTAATATTTCAATGATATATGTCAGGAATTCTTTTCATATACAGATTTCCAACAGAAAATAAAAGGGGTAGAGGTGGGACTCGAACCGGGAATGCCTCCTCTTTGTGCGCAGGTTCTACCACTACGCTATTGCTATTTTGCTTAATTTACATATAAGTTTCTTATTATCCTCTTTGATGTCTTGACTGCTAAATGTAGCTAAGCAATGGGCAAACCCGCGCAAACATGCCCAAATACAGGCAGCTTTATTGGGAATAATAAAAAAAAAAATAAAAGTTTTACATTTTATAATTGTACTGGGGTTTAGAATGTGGGGGAGTGTAGTGTTGGGTATCTACACATTTGAGCGGACTCGCTCATGAAAGTTGACATTTCCCAATTGAGAGACTTGCAGGGGCGTGGACTTTTGGACTGCTCGGCAGTCTGACACACCCCCTGCACTCGTGTATGCTCCATGTTAGCCTTTGAGTTGAGGCAGCGCGCCCTCATTAATATGCATGGCACACTGCCGTCTTACTCTTAGACTGGCGTTTCCGAGTAAGACTACTTTAGTCTTACACGGAGGATTCGTGAATACTGGGGATACTGTTCTGTGCTGTACAGTGATCTCCATGTAAATGGTTCAAAGTTTCCACCATAAGCAATTTGAAGTTGTGAAAGTTCAAAATTTAGAAGTACATCCATATATATATATATATATATATATATATATATATATATATATATATGTATGCATACACATATATATATATATATATATATATATATATATATATATATATGCTTGTGTGTGCATGTGTGTGTGTGTGTGTGTGTGTGGGTGTGTGTGTGTATGTGTGCATTATTTTAAATGAGAGGTACATATATATATATATATATATATATATATATATAAAGCTTAGTTATTGCAAATGCAAAATACAAGGAAATTCAGAAAGTAATGATTTTTAAATTATACTGTCAAAATGATGCCATGCTTAATAAATGAATGTTTATTTTCACTGCTTAGTCAGACAGAGATTAGCTGTCAGGGTAGAAGTCATGTTTAAATGGTGGGCCAGATTCAGTAACACTTACACTAAGTGCACACTAAATGTACATGGTCTGTAATCAAGAACATCCCTACCACATTTTTTGTGCTTTCTAGTCACTCAGTAAGATTACACTAAGTGTATATGTTGTCTACACTTTATGGTAACCTTTATGAATCCCCCTCAGTATTTAAAGCTACAAGAAAATCAGTAGGAATATTAAAATTAGGAAAAAGAAGGTGTGAGTTGTGTTTGTGTTGTCTGTTCACTCAGAACAGTGTACACTTAGTATACACATAGTGTAGGTGTTAATGAATCCCAGGGGCCATCTTTTTAGTAATCTTTCTTGGTGATTTCCAGAAAGGTTACTGCACAAGCAAAATGGCTGACCACAGCTAGCCATCATACCCATGGTATATTGGGGGTTGGCTACAAAACAGTAAGTGTATGACCTGCATAGTATAGATGATGCAGTACTTACTTAATGTTACTGTTATCTAATAAATACATTCCATACAAGTAATGGAGACATTTTGTACAAAAACACAAGCAAACATTGCAGTACATTCTCTGTACCCTTCTTTTCAGTAACTGTTAACTTTACACAAAGATCATTACAACAATAGCTACCTCATCCCACACCCCTCACCAGACAATGTGGTGCCTCAGATTAAATCAAGTAGGTAATGTTGAGTACAACCAGTAATGCTTTCAAGTTGATCAACACCATTTAGTTAGGAAAAGACATGAAAGAATGTCAGGGAATAAGCACAGCAGTTATTACTGCTGCCAATCTGCATTAGTCCAGCAAGGTCTAATTAATCAAGGCATCCATGATATCAAATTTAATATGAGAAAGTCACAAAAAATAAGAAAGAAGAAAAAAAATGAAAATGTATCTTGAGTTATTATTAGAGGCACTGTATACGTAAAAAACTCTGCATTATTTATCTCCACAGTTGAGAAAAGGTGTGACCACAATAGAGCACAGGCTCAGAGGAGACTGAGGCTTCTGACAGAAGGCATTAATGAATAATAAGCAATAATACACTGCTTCATACATTTTATTCTGCACAGAAGGAAGGTACTCATTACAGCAGTAATACATATATAAGTGGTAATTAGAAAAGAAGTTCAGCACTAATTAAGCAACCCAATCAATTCTGAGGAAGACATTTAGTAGTGCTTTCCAAAGTAAATCAGTAATAAATGTTTAGTTTTTACTGGTACTAGCATGGGATATTTGGACAAGAATTTCTGACTCATTCTTATCTCTTTTCTGTCTCTGTTTTTTTTTTTTTTGTTAATTATTGTTATGATAGTTTTTCACAGGTCCAGAGTTTCCAGCTGCAGCCCAGCTGTGTGCATTCCAAGTAAGAGAATGTTTGCCCTCTCCCCCCTGCCCACCCGGGGACATCTTCACAAGGTCAAGGTGGTGACTTTGACCTTGTGGGCTCCAGGAATGTGGCAACCTGTAAAGCCTCTAATATCTTGTGTTTTGGGATCAGGTAGAGGAAACAATTGGACAGGTGGTGGAGAGAAGTCTTCAACCCATACAAGACCTCCTCCAGCAGGTTGAAGACTCACTGACCCAGTCAGCTCTAACCACCTAGCTACAGGAAGTTCCCAGTCCCACAGCACTGTGATCCTCCTCTGCAAATCCATCACAGAGGGGATAACTGAGATACTTTGGACTGAGGTGGGGCCTATGCTCCATACCCCCTCAACCTCCCACTTTTGTATCTGTCTGCCTATTGGTATGTCTACGTCCTCCACCAATTCCAGCCAGCCATAATGTTCCTGTCTGTGTTTATTCCTTAACTCTTTCCTAACTCTCTCCTACTCCCTTTTCCCTTCTTCTGACCCCAAATTCCATTTTACATAAAAAATTGAAACATAGGGAAATCTGTCCACCACAAAAATACACTGCCCACCTCTCCCACATCTTCCAGCACAACTCTTCCTTTCTTCCTTCTGTGTCACTTGTCTTCTATATCCCTCATTTCCAGCTTTCCTATCTTCCCTTTTCCAACCTTAAAAAATGACCAGAGGGCCTACATAAGGAAACCTTTACATTCACTAAATAACACCCTCTAGCTTAATGACAGCTGTGGTGAGCATCTCTTTCCTCAAATTCAAATAATTCTCAGTGGCATATTCAAACTTGCACAGGTGAATGCTCACTTATCAGCAACAAAAATAGTTGAAAGAAATTATGACTTGACACACGGCTTCCATCTCATATAAATAGACTAGTTTTAATCCTTTTTACGATCTTTTAGACAATCAAATCTCTTGTGGGCATTTCTTCATAGCATTTCTGTTTTGTTCAGCACAATAACAAAGTTGCAGTATCATTCTTTGTTGATAACTCTTGCATATTTGAGAGCTGTGGGATGATGAATACCACCAAAAGTCAGAGGGAACAGAGAATAATTTATACATTGACTTGTGTGCATCTCTCAGTGAAAGAAAATTATATTCTTTAGCCTACTGATTTCTAAAAGGCATTTTGAGTCATTCCAGGTATTTTCCATTTTATACCATAGTGATATCACACATTATTTAATACAATGCAAAAATCTGTTGCCTTTAAATAAGTCACCTGAAACAACTTGAAAAAAAGCAAAATAATTCCTTACTAGAAAGAGACATCAGTAAACCTGTACTTTAAAAGACTTCAGGAATTGGAAAACTTGTGCTCCTTTAAAAGACTTCAGGAATTGCCACTGTGTTTAGCTTCTTGTACATATTCTTCGACTTGGTCTATGAGGAAGGGCAATACATATTTATCTATCAGTAGTTTATTTTATTTTAATCTGTATCTATATATTATGTATATAAATTTATATTGCTGTTAGTATTTTTTTATTTTACAGCATATTTATATATTTGCATGCTCTTTCGACAGAAAGAGCAGTAGCCAGTTGTCATTATTTTGAATTACCCCTAGATTACTGTATTGCTGCCTTAATATTTCACCATTACTATATAGTGGTGTGTTATTACTTTAGGTTACCACAAGATGGCAATAGTAATAAGTTTATATATAGCTATAAATAGCAAGGAAACCCAGTGACCATTTTTTTTTAAGTTTTATCAGGTTACTAGAAGTTTCTTATCAGTCATGACAATTATTTACTTGGAGTTATGTCTTACATCTTGTCTTGATAAATTATAATATGCTGCAGTACAGTTGTAAGATGCCACATACAAGCGGATTATGAGCTGCAAACATACATCTCAACCTCTTAGAGCAAGAAATCTGGACAAAGCCATAAATAAAAGTGGGACAAAGGCCCAAAATACAACAAACTTTAAATATTGCTCTTACAAACTTAGAAAGTTGTTAGAATAACAGATTTTATATTAGCATGAATTTTCTGACTGGCACGAAGTCTGAAACTCAAATGTCTATGGGCCGGATTTACAAAGGCTTGCATGGAGTCTAAGAGTAGTGTAAGACGGCAGACAGCCAATATGTCTGCCGAGCGATCCAGCAATAGCCGGCAGGGGCGTGCATGACAGGTTCTAAAGCTACTCTTGCACGGACAGTGTTATGGTATGCAAATTACCTCATTTGCTGCTAAAAGCTATGCAAATTAGGTAAATTTGCGATCCAGGAAACTCTAACCTGTCCGTGGAAGAGTAGTGTTATTTGCAGAAATGTACTCCGTTGGTAACGGAGTACACTTCTGCAAATAGCTAAAAGGAGCTATGACAGCTTCAAATAAAGGATGCATCTAGTTGAGGAAGTATGCCAATGGCCAAATATAAGGCCATTGGCATTTGCAAATGTTGTAAATCCTTAAAATCCATTTTTTCCCCCCGATCGCCGATGTTTAAGTGTAGCTCAGAGCCACGCAAACGTGCTGCGCTTTAAATAAAATAAAAAAATTGAAAAATAGCTAAAATGGGCATTTTCACTAAAAAGCTTGTTCTGCCATGCAGGTGAATGGCAGGCTGAAAAAACATGGCCACTGATTAGTGGTTGCTAAGGGGGGAAGCTCAGTGTGAGAGATGTAACCAAGCATTAGTAGGCAATCCTATGCAAATGAGGATAAGGATAGTGAATCCCAGTTTTCCCCAGCATGTGAGCCATGTCCCTAGAGTGTAAGTGTAGGAGAAGGGGAGTAGTAGAATAGAAGATAGGTGACAACATGAGGGGGGTATGTCTGAAAGACTGTAAGCTGATTGGAGCACAGTGGCTTGTGTTTGCCCTGAGTTGCTCAGGATTGCAAGAGGCGTGTCTACAGTTGTCAGTTGTCCTAGCTGAAAACAAGAAACCAAAGGTGTACGCCGTGGATATATCTGAAATTTCTTGCAAACGTGCTTACACGGTGTGTGCGCGTGTGCGTGTGCGCTTGTGCACTTGTTTGCGCGGCGCTGCCCCTTGTGGAAACAGAAAGGGAAAAGGAAGGAAAAGAAGTAGTAGGAAGGTAACCAAGGAGAACTAGCAGAGCTGCCAGGTGAAATATATCAGAATCAGCCAATTACACAGGCAGTAGACTAGCCCAGCCCAGCCCAGCACTTCAAACTCTGCAAATAGCAGTCTACCCTGTTTTTTCCCAAGAACTCTGAAACACTGCAGTATACAAAGAGTGAAAACTTAAAAAGCTTAAGTCAGACAAAATGTTAGGGGCTGCTATTGCTATCATAAACCAACATGTGCAAGATGCTGAGGGTGGTGATGTTGTGAATGCTGCTGAACAACCCACAGTGAGGAGACGTAAAAGAGTGTACAGACCAAGGGTAACCTACCAGGGGCTACATGAGCTGAAGATAGTGGTGCGCTATAGAGTGGACAGAGACCTCCGGCAGCAAATTGTTGAGCTGTGCCGGCCACGCCTCACACACAGAACCAACAGAGGGGAACCCATCCTAGTGGATACCAAGGTATGTGTTGGCCTATGAATACTAGCTACAGGTACCTTCCAGAGACCAATTGGTGATATGATGGGGGTTTCACAGGCATCAGCATCCAGGGTACTGCACCAGTTCCTGGATGCCAAGTCAGCACATGTCGGTGAGCACGTATATTTCCCCAATTCCAGTGAGGCATTGGCCAGCAATATGCATCTTTTCCACCAAATAGCAGAATACCCTGAGGTAGTGGGTGCAATAGACTGCACGCACATACACATCAAAGCACCACTCGGTGAGCGGGATAGGGTCTACATCAACCACAAGGGCTTCCACTCCATCAACTGCCAGGTCATGTGTGATGCCCAGGGCATAATAATGAATGTGTGTGTGCTGGCTGCCCTGGAAGCTGTCACGATTCCCACATCTGTCATCTGATGCAGCTGTACCAGAGATTTGCCAATGGGGACATCCCTGATGGTCACCTAGTGGGGAATACTGGATATGAACTGGAGCCGTGGCTGATGACACCCATCATAAATGCACACACACCCGAACAAGAACTCCATAATGAGGCACACGCACAAACAAGAAACATTATGGAGTGTGTGTTTGGGATGCTCAAGTCATGGTTCCAGTGCCTGGACACATCTGGTGGAGCCTTGCAGTACTCACCAACTACATGTTCCCAAATTGTCATGGTATGTGCCATGCTACACAATATGATCCTGTGAAAACAGCTGCAGCAGGAACAGCATGGGGTAGGGCCAAACAGCCCCCCACCATTGCCAAGGCCTACACAGGCACAGCATGACTCAGAGTAGGAACAACCTGAGCCTGCCCCAGTAGGCAGAAGGAGGCATGCCCGGTAAGCCTTGGCCTTGGCAAAGAGGCAATGCATAGCACATACACTGACTCAGTAGGAACCCTGGAAATTACACCTCTCTCACAGGAAAATAAAAAGCAGTGACAGGGCTCGAACTCAGGATATTGTGCACTATATTCACAGTACTGAACCACTAAGCCATGACAGAATTTCATTTGCAGAGACACAGCAGGACAATTGTAGACTAATGCAAACACAAACAAATGCTGTATCATGCCCTCTGAAGAGGCATATGAGTAACTTCCCCCCAGGCCTCTGCAGACAGATAACAGCAGGCCAGGCAGTGTGATGTGGGTTGGGTAGGCTATGAAGTCACAAACTAATATACGTGAAATTGGAAGCTAAGATCTGTAGTACAGTAATATGCCTCAAGCCAGTATGATAGGCAACAGTACAGACTGAAATGGAGTACCTGACATAGCAGTGCAGGCCTAGCAAATGTGTATAAGTGTCAGGTGAACCCCTCATCCTATGTACACCCACAGTAACAATCAGATGTGCACCCCGGGTAGAAATGTACAAATAATAGCTGTCCCCCTGTATGTAGAAATGTTGATAAGTCTATGCAAAGTGACTCATGGAAGCCCTGCAGGCACAGTGTGCTTCCTGTCAATGTACAACACAAAGGTGAGCCCTGAAGTAAAAACTTACTTGATTTTTCACACACATATAGTATATATGTCCCTACTGGGCATGCTCACACACAAACAAATTTAGCAAATTTCAGTCAGCAACATACTGAAAGGTCATACTGGGCATGCTCACACACTTAAATAAACGAAGCAAATGTCAGTCAAAAGCATACTGAAAGGTCATAATGGGCATGCTCACACACGTAGGCTATGTCTGAGTACAGCAGTGGGGCACACATATCTGGCAGTTGCAGTTCTTACCCCAGAAACTTGTCACTATTCACCAATCCTGCCTTGCGCACACAGTTATATGAAAACAGACCCATATAATATATTGGACTCCTGTCATAATCAAACTATGTACTACAAGTACTTAAGTTGTTCAAAGAAAGTGAAAATTCAAAGAAGATCAATAAATCTCCGATCAGTATCATCAATAAACAATGAGCACTCCTAACATTATCCAATCCATGTTCTGGCAAAATATTGTCAAAGAGTCCATAGAGAACCATGAAGCTTTCTTTCGCTATGTCATAAATATCAATGTAAACTCATATATGTTCTGAGTCAGTGCAAACTGTAAATGAATACATGTACATGACTGACATTGCCAACATCTTGTCAGACAGGTTCATACATATTTACCCCCCTCTCACTGACAAAAGGGCCCATTATCATACCTGGAGATTGTGAAAACCCAGAAATTACATATACAATGGTTAAACAGCACTTTCCAATCCTAAAAACACGGCGTCTATGGGATGACATGGTTTCCCTAGCTGTGTCATATGTGAACTCCAAAATAAATAGACCCTGCACCTGAACAGTCTGTTGAGACTCACCCTCTGTACAGGATATGAAACTGTTGAATGCGTAACAGCAACGTTTGGCACACTCCAAAAGTGTTGGTGCACAACAGACCATGGGAACTATTGTCTTATAAGCCTATTAAGCCTGATCTGCAAGGCCATGGAGTTCATCATGATGGAACTCATAAACAGAGCTATTGTGAGCCTACAAACACCCAACCCTACCAATTTTGGTTTGGTCAGGGGCAGATCATGGGTCCCAAACCTGCTAGACTGTTTTCAAGGCAGTCACCCAGGACATATATCAATGAAATGAGCTACACATGTCCCACATAGACCTTGAAAAGCCCTTTTCCAACATCCCAGACACATGTCGTATCCACAAAATCAACAACCTGTGCATAAATATGTATGTCATCTGATGGATTGCCAATTGGGGCGCAGATAGATCCCACAAGGTAAGAATTGTGGTCTCCTGTTCAAGCTGGTAACAACTGCTGTCCCCCATGGCTCAGTCCTGGGACCCCTTCTGTCTGGTGTATACTTTTCAGAAATACAGTCAAAATCACGAGGGCTATGTTTAGCAAAGTTTGTGGATGACTGCAAAAAAGTTGTCATAATCGATGTTTGGGACAACAGAGACATCCTTAAAAAGGGTCTCAGTCAGACAGATGTGGTGTCAAAATTATGGCCTCGAGCTACAGTCATACAAATACCACATAGGTGCCAACACCTTAAATAGGGAGGTGATAATAAGGGATCTATGGACACATGTGGATAGTCATCTCTACTTCCAGAAACACATTCACAAAGTGATTAGAAAATCATGCTATGTTCCCACAAACTGCCAAGGTCTTTGCATGTAGGTCAAAGGAGGTTCCTTCTACTCATCAGTCATCAGACCCGTCAGAGAGTACCACAACACACTTGCGATGAATCTGACTAAGCACCTTCAGCAGCTGAAAAGACCACTGAAGTACCTCGACAAAAGGATTACTGGCCTCAAACAGTTGCCCCATGCAACAAGACTGAATGTAACTCAATCTGTACTCTGTTGCATACTGTCTACTCAGGAGATCTCTGCCCAACAGACAGGTCCATGTCCAATGCAGAACTGATGTACATGCGCTATCTGAAGTAAATCCAAGCTTACTGTGCCACATGCTCTAGGGTATTATCATCACAACATTAAATAGAACATGTTGGAGGGATACATTACTAACTCACAGACTTCCCTTGCTTTGGAACAGGCTCCCAACCGACATTAAGCCGAGTCCCTCACTGACACTCTTCCAGAGGAGCCTTGATGAGTGTATGTGAAACTGAACTGTCACACCATGGATCACTTCATCAGCTCTACTACACAGAGGCCTAGGGAACTAACTCCATGGGTGGTGATAGCTGCACACTCTGGCCATACTAATATATGCCTTCAAGCAGATAGCCTATTACCTACCTATGTACCTATATATATATATATATATATATATATATATATATATATATATGGGGAACACAGTATAATAAGCCAAAGATGGATGGACAGAGATGTGTGTAAGAGGGTGACCATGACAGGGAGCCATCCAGGACTGTCCCACCCAGCACACATCCCAATGGCATGAAAGACATGAGGTGCACATCTCTCCCACTGTACATAACAGCCACCAGTATCTGTAAGCATTACAGTGTATGTGGTCCATGTGCCTGCTGTACAACATGACTGTACAATGAAGTGCACATCTACTATCTGTAGACATGTACCTGTCACATAGGTTCATAGGTATGTAGTAGACTATCTCCACAAAGGCATATATCAGCCTATGCAAGTTGTGCAGCTTTCACCACACCATTGGGTAGTCTCCCAAGGCCTAGTTCTAATAGTTAGTACCCTAAGCCCCTTTCTAGTGGGACTGTTGATGTGATGCCTGGCATGAATTGTCTGTTTCCCACCCACTCATGGTTCCAGTTGAAGAGTGTCAGCGAGGGGTTCTGTCTGATGTACACTGGGACTCTGTTCCACAGTAAGGCAAATGTCTGGGATGGTACTTTATCCCACCAGCATGTTGTATTCATCGTTCTGATGAGGTTCATATCCCTGGAATGTGTAGGGCGACTCAATGTTGTTATCTGTAGATGGAGCATATTCAACAGTTATGTGTTGGACATGGCTCTGTATGTTAGGCAGTGTGTGCCTCTGAGTAGGCGGTACGCAACGAAGAACAGATTTAGTTTTATCAGTTGTGTTGCATAACACAACTGTTTGAGGCCAGTTAACCTCTTGGTGAGGTACCTATGTGGTGTCTACAGCTGCTGGATATGCTAAGTTGAGTACATCCAAAATGGTGCAATGTACTCAATAATGGGTCTGATGACGTAAGAGTAGACTGCCAACACTACCTCTTTGGATCCTGATGCAAACCCTTTGTTGATTAGGTGGGCCACATAGGATCTCCCAATCACTTTGGCAACATGGTTGTCAAAGGAAAGATGACTATCTACTTCTGTCCCCAGATCCCTTATCACCTTGTCATTTTTAAGGGGGTAACACGTATGTAGTAGTTTGTGGGTATTTTGTTTTCAACAAAGAGGATCACTATGCATTCCTCCACAGTGAGCTTGAGGCCATGATTCTGACACCACACATCTGTGTCACAGAGTCCCTTCTGGAGAATATGTCTGTCTTCCGGGGAATCTATTATGGCAAACACTTTACAGTTCCCAGAAAACTTAGTCAACCACAACCCTCCTGTGTTGGCATGTACATTTGAGAAGTCTATACCAAACAGGAGGCACCCCAGGACTGAACCCCGGGAGACACCAGTCGTTACCGGTGTAGAGTCTGACATGTAGCCAGCAACTCTTAATGTGTGGGATCTATCTGTGAGCCAGTTTGCAATCCATCTTGTGATGTATGGATTCATGGCCAGGTTGGTGAGTTCATCTATGATACCTGACTGGGGAATGGTGTCAAAAGCCTTAGCGAGGTATAGGTAGGCTGTGTTGAGCTCATTTCAATCTGTAGCCTGGGTAACTGTCAAAGAAATCCTCCCAGTTCAGGAGGCGTGGTCTGCATTTGACAAAGCCAAACTGGGTGTGCTCAACTGTGTGAAGGTTCCCAATCACTGTATTGTTGACTTCCATTATGATTGGCTCCATTGCCTTGCAGAACACACTTGTCAGGCTCATAGAGCATGAATGCCAAGGGGTTTTTGTGGCCCCACCCCTGTGTAGTGTGAAGAACATTGCTGTGCAACATTCTATGGGTACATATCCTGTAGAGAGCATGTAGAGACAGGTGTAGGTATCCTTGATGACTATGGATACGTCCTCACCCTATGTGCTATGATTAAGGTTCTGATGCTGGAAGGTATGGAATGAGTAGTATCCTGGTAGTGCTAGTGTGCTGTCTGGAGCCTTGAACTAGGTTTCTGTTACTGCACAGATATCAATATTCTCCATAATGAGAAGTGCCTCAAGTGTGTGCATCTGGAGGCTGAGACTTCTGGCAATGAGTAGCATTTAGCTCACTTTGTGGTTATTTGTGTTGGTTACGGGGTTTGGTTTGTACTGCGTGACCGGTGTTCCACACCTGAAGTCAGCGCCTCATTGGTCCCATCTGACCATAAGCTACTTGCCCTACATATCCACATTCTGGACCCACACCCCCATTAAGGAAACCATGTTAAAAATGTCTCCAAAGCCAACTTCATGCTTCTTAAGACAGAAGTGCTGAACTGCAGGACACCCATGCAGATGGATAATACAGTTACTACTACTGAATCCTTCACAATTGCACTTTATAAGCACTTACATGACTGCATGCATCATGCTATCCCAAACAGAACCAAGACGCTGTCCTCCAAGAAAAGGAAGCCAATCTGGTGTTCCCCTGCCATAAACAAACTGCACAACAAAAGGAAGAAACTGTTGCAAAAAGGGTAAAATACCATGAGGGGAGGAGCTCCATGGTCAACATCAGGAAGAAGCTGTGATCCCTGATAAAATCCTCCAAAGCTAGTTAGGAAAACAAAATCATCACTGATTCTAAAGACAACCACAAAGCATTCTATAGCTATGCCAAGCATCTCAATGGCAACACTCAGATCTGCTCTGAGTTACATACAGCACAATGGCACTAAATATACAGAACCAACTGATATTGCCAACATCCTGGCAGATAGGATCAGTGCTAACTTTACCCCCTCTCACCCATTAAAGAGCACATCTCTATAACGGAAGACTGCAAAGTTGCTGTCATCACGGCTGCACAGGTAAAAAACAGATAACATCCCAGGCTGTGTTCTACACAAATTACAGAACAAACAGGCACCACACCTATGTACCATGTTCAGTCATAGCCTCACCTCAGGCTTTGTGCCTTCTGAATGGCACACAGTGACTGTTATCCCACTACACAAGGGGGGAGCCACCACGGACCCCAGGAACTAGCGCCCCATTAGCCTGATGAGCCTGCTCTGCAAGGCCATGGAATGTATCATCATATAACTTGTAAAAAAAGACATTGGTAATCTCCAAACTCTGGACCACAACCATGTTGGGTTTGTAAAAGGCAGATCATGTCTCCTAAACCTGATAGACATCATTAAAGCAGTCACCAGAACCATAGACAAGGGTAAGGTGGTTCACACAGCCTATGTAGATCTTGCCACGGCTTTCAACACCATCCCCCACTCTGGAATTATAGATAAACTCACTAAACTAGGTATATATTGCTGTCACAAGATGGGTTGCCAACTGGCTCACTGACAGAACACACACTGTGAAAGTAGCAGACTCCAAGTACGACTTTGGATCAGTGACAAATGCAGTACCACAGGGTTCAGTCCTGGGTCCTGTCCTGTTTGGTATCTATTTCCCTGAAGTAAACTTTAACATGGACGGTCTGTGGCTAATGAAGTTTCCAGATGACTGCAAACTAGGAGCCATAATTGAAACTACTAAAGATGTGGACATCCTACAAAAGGGCCTCACTGAGACAGATGCCTGGTGTCAAAGCCATGGCCTCAAGCTCAGTGCCAAAAAGTGCATTGTCATCCCCTTTGGTAAAAACTCTGTAGCCATGAACTACAACATAGGCGGTAGTATACTTAACACTGAAAATGTGATAAGAGACCTTGGGTCACAGGTGGAAAGTGGACACGCCTGTGATAATCACATCCCCACAGTAGTCATGAAATCCTTCTAAGTGGCACACCTCATCAAAAAAGGTGTCTCATGCAGAATAGAAGAGGACATTGTTCCCCTCTACTCATCACTCACTAGATCCATAATAGAGTACAACGCCCCTTTTGCTATGTACCTCACAAGACATCTACAACAACTGGAAAGCCTGCAGAAATACTTCATAAAGAGCATTAGTGGCCTCAAATACATGCCATACACAGACTGTCTCAAAATGTTCCAGCTGTACTCTCTCACATATCGCCTACTCAGAGGTGATCTCTGTCTAACATACAAAGCTATGTCAAACACAAAGCTGTTAGACATGCTCCACGTAAAACACTCCCAATCCCTCTGATCTTCGGCCCCAAAACCCAGAGTGAAATACAAAAGGAAGGGGTGTATCCATTTACCTTATGGATACCCACACCTTCAGGTTAGTGGCACAGCATGAGGCCTTGAAGACCATGCAAGTGCAACTAACATTGGGCAAAGCTGCTTATCAGATTTAGCCTGCTACAGATAACCTACCTTGTCTCAGGAACCTCACTCAGTATTCCTGAGAACAGTGGATAATATAAAGGTCCTACCAAGCACCATTATATGAGGAGATTACAACTACCCAAACATTGACTGGGAGAATTTTTCATGTACAACGTCCTTTGCCCAATGCTTCCTAGAGTTTAAAAACTCAAATGCCCTGGAACAGCTGGTCAGCATGCCCACTAGAGGTGACAACATACTGGACCTGATCATCACCAACATGGGGTACCAGTGTTCCACAACAGAGATAAACCCCTCGCTGGTAATATCAGATCATAAAGTAATCACACTGGACATCCACATCCTGCACCCCCCCCCCCCAGTCAAGGAAACCACTGTGAAGAAATTTTCAAAAGCAAACTGCACACTTCTCAAGACCAAAGTGGAAAACATCCAAAGCCCCCTTGCTATAGGATAATGCTATACAATCTGCAGAATCATTTACAAGTGCATTCTATGAGCATCTACAGGGATGCATGGATTGAGACATTCCAAATAAAACCAAGACGCACTCCTCCAAAAATAAGAAACCAATCTGGTGGTCATTGCCCATAAATAAGCTATACAACAGAAGGAGGAAACAAACACATGATAGAGCAAACTTCACAAAAGGAAAGGCATCACTGATCATTATTAGGAAGAAACAATGATCGCTCATAAAATAATCCAAGGCCAGTTTCTAAAGACAAATTGCCAAGGAATGTAAGAATAACAACTACAAAGCCTTTGTTAGCTATACCAAACATTTAGGTGGCAACTCTCAAATATGCTGTCAGCTACTGCAAAATGGCAAAAAATACACTGAACCAATTAACATTGCCCACATCCTGGTGGACAAGTTCAGTGCAAACTCCCCCCCATCACCCCCAAAAGGGCCTGTGTCCATCCCAGAAGAATGCAGAGCCCCAGACTTCATGGACATGCAAGTAAAAACAGCCCTCTCCAAAGCTAAGAACACAACATCAATGGGACTGGATGGTGTCCCAGGCTGCGTCTTACACCAGCCCCAAAAGGAACTACACCCTCACCTACATTTACTGTCCAAACTCAACCTTACCACAAGCTATGTACCCAAAGAATGGCATACAGCAACAGTCATCCAGCTCCACAAAGGTGGTGCCACAACAGAACCTGGAAACTATTGCCCTATAGGCCTACTCAGCCTGGTCTGCAAAGCTATGGAGCAAATTATCATGGAACCCATAATCAGAGACATTGGGAACCTCCAGACACTGGACTCTACCCAACTTGGCTTTGTTAAAGGCAGATCCTGCCTCCTAAACCTAGTTGACTGCTTTGTTACAGTTACCAAGGACACAGATGGAGGTAAAAGTAGTCTACACAGCCCACCTGGACCTCACTAAGGCCCTTGACACCATTTCCCACTCTGGCATCATGGACAAGCTTACCAGCTTGAACATTAACACCTATGTCACAGGATGGGTGGCC
This sequence comes from Protopterus annectens, assembly GCF_019279795.1. NCBI lineage: Eukaryota > Metazoa > Chordata > Ceratodontiformes > Protopteridae > Protopterus > Protopterus annectens. The sequence continues at coordinate 1,559,111,889 of NC_056741.1, forward strand.
AAATGGCTCACAGCTCAAACACACATGTTCAGAGTTGCGGGTGCCATGTCCGACTCTAAACTAGTCACAAATGGCATCTCACAGGTCTTAGTCCTGGGACCCCACCTGTTCAGTAGATACTGCTCAGAGGTACAGGCAAGCACAGGAGGAGTATGGCTGAACAAGTTTGCAGATGACTGCTAACTGTGGTCCATAATTGACTCTACGGCTGACACAGACATCCTCCAGAAGGGTCTTACAGAGACAGATACCTGGTGTTAAAACAATGCCCTCAAGCAGAATGCCAAAAAATGCATAGTCATCCCCTTTGGATAAAACAAAGTGCATACAAATTACCACATAGGTAGTAACCCAGTATGTACAGAGAATGTAATTATGGCCCTGGGGACCCAGGTAGATAGTAAACTCTCCTTTGATGATCACATTGCCAAAGTGTTTAGAAATTCCTTCTATGTAGCCCACCTAATGTCACCTAATGTAACCCACTTTGTCTAGTCTGATGATGTCAGCATCCTACAAATATATTTGTGGAAAAGCAAGCTCCCAATAATGTGTACAGCACGCCGTGTCAATGCATACTGCTGTAGTATCAGAAAGTAGATAGGGGTTTGAGTCCTGCACTTGATCACTGTATGAGAGTGTGTGTGTGCTTCCTTGGAAAGACGTAACCCTTTTGGAGACTACTAAAACACCCTAAAAGTGGTATACTTATCTTTGTCAAGTCTGATGATGTCACCATCCTACAAATATACCTGTGGAAAAAAAGAACTCACAGTAGTGTGCATAGCATGTCGTGTTAATGTGTACTCCTCTATTATCATAAAGTAGTTAGATAGGGGTTTGAATCCTGCACTTAACAACTATATGAGTGTGTGTGTGTGTCTCTTTGGAGAGGAGCTACCTTTTTGGAGATTACTAAAACACCTTAAAAGTGGTATACTTATCTTTGTCATGTCTGATGATGTCACCATCCTACAAATATACCTGTGGAAGAGAGAGCTCCCATCAATGTGTATAGAGTGTCGTGTTAATGCGTACTGCTCTAGTATCATAAAGTAGTTAGGTAGGGGTTTGAATCCTGCACTTGGTGACTGTGTGTGTACTCCATCTGTGTGACACTGTTGGTTAATGTGATGTGGGTTTTGCTTTTACTACTGTATGACATATCACAATGATAACAGTATGTGCATTACACATGCCAGGTAGCTGTGTGGCAAATACATATACATACATGTCACTTCAATTATTTCATAGGTGGGAACCCTGCTTTCTCCATGAACACATCTGTTATCTTTGCCAGAGTGTGCTGCCACTTTCCAGACCTTAGGTCACATCTGTATGCTTGTGACAAGCCTAGCCACTGCAGTGATCCCTGGCCTACATCATCCGTTTCACATACACTCATTACGGTTTCTATTGAATAGTGTGAGTGAGGGTTTATGCCTGAGGTATATTTGAAACCTGTTCAAAATCAGCAAGGTCTGTCAAAGATGACTATTTATTATAGGTGTGCAACAACCTTTGTGGATATGCATGCAGACCCCTTATTGCTTATGTGATCCACAGAGGGATTTCCAAAACCCTTTGGAAATGTGATTATCAAAGGAGAGATGACGTAACACATGGCTCTATGTATACATCGGTACCTGTTCAACATTTTGGGGGCTACTACCTATGTGGTACTCTGGGGATACTATGTTTTTTAAAAGTGGATGACTATGCTTTATTTGGCTTTACAGCATGGGTTTGACACCAGGTATCTGTCTGTATGATACCCTTCTGGTGGATGTGTGTGTCATCTGGAGAATGCATTATAACCCACAGTATGCATTGCCAAATGTGGCCAGACATATCCCTACTGTGTTTGCTTGTACCTAAGAAAGCTATATGCCAAACAGGAGTGGTCCCAGGACTGAGTGCAGGTGAATACCACTGGTTACTGGCATAGAATAGTACTTGAAGGCTGCAAATGTTACTGTGTGTCCTACATCTGTGTATCATTTGTCAAGACATCATCTAACAATTGTTTATGGTCAGGCTGTTGAGGTTATGTATACTACCAGAATGCAAATTAATGATAGATAGTAACAGTATCACCCACAGCATAGTGTCAAACCGTGTCATACACACACGTGTACTCAAGTTCCAAAATGTGTGTAGTACAATGCATACTGGCCACCAATAGAAACTATGGAGTGTTAACACTAATACAGGGCATGTCACCCTGCTCATGTGTCCAATATGCATGTACATGCAGACAGTGCACCTCAACCATGTTCACAAATGTACACCTGCAAATCTATGCTGCACACATCCCACACTTACTGTCCACTCTCTAACACATGCTGACAAAACTATACACATCAGCCAAGTGGCACATGAACAGACAATACACAATTGGAATAAACACTGGTGTAAACAATACTACATTGATAATTATAGCTTTAATGCATCATGTCTGCTCAGCTACACCTTCAAGGATATCATTACACTTTACTGCTGACAACATGCTAACATTGCTATTCAGTTATAAAGTCACCCTGTGCATCAGCACCATGTTAGCCTGTTCTTGCATCAATGTTACAGATGACAGGAGGTGGCACAGGTTTCATCATATGCACAGGGTGTGTTGTTGGTTTGCCAGAAGGTTACATTGAGCCATACAATTGACGTGTGTGTGAGTGTGCGTGTGAGGGCCAAGAGTACTGTTATGGGCCAATGTGGATGTAATGTATGCGGGTATGTGTTTGCCCTAGGTGTCTGGTTTGTGTGTGTGTGTGTGTCTGCATGCACACAGTTCCACCATGTGGCTGCCATATATGGGGATTTGTGGGACAGCTACAGACTGTACCTGGCAGGCTTTACAGATCACCGTCTCTGGCCACGGATACAGAACCTGTGCCTGGCAGGGGTGCTACAGACAGTATCAGGTACTAATCCAGACTGGGTACTATCCTCAGAGGTTGACATATGTACACTGGATCCAGGTCCCTGCTGGGACTGGCCAGAGCCACATGCACGTGGTCTTCTAGGACGGTCTATGGACAGCCCACCCCCAACATTGCTAGGGCTGGTACTGGCACTACAGGAGCGGCTATGACTTGATGGATGTCCACGGTGACTGCCAGCTGATAATGTTGCTGGCATACGTCCACGTCGACGTCTCAACTGTCCTGCCCTGTCCTGACACATGGACATGACATTGTGGAGGACATCTAATGTCTCACCACAACGTCTATCAATGACCTCAGTGTAATTACGGATGGCACCTGCTAGGTCACGGATACTGTCATTTAAAGGGGTGTTATGAGCCCTCTGTGCCCTTAGTCCCTGTCTGGTGTACTGCTCCATACATTCCTGTGCCTCCATGACAGCCTGGAACATGCATGTGGTTGTAAGAGTTGTGGCACGTCTGCCAGGGGCATGATGACCAGCAGTGCTCTGACAAGAACCCCTGAACATCTGCCTATGTGGTACCATTCCAGACATTTGGCTATGGCTGCTGTGTCCTGATGCATGTGCCATAGATACCACACTGTTCTGGCCATTACCGACTGTACACTGTCCCTCTGCTAAGGGCATTGGTGATGATGGATGTACAGGCAGTATGACTGTGTACATGGATGGGGTGGAGACTTGTGTACTGTCAATTGGTGGCCCAACAACAGACCCTGACAAACATGCCTGTGCCTCAACACACCTATCCTCATTATCACTATTTGTGTCAGTGACATCAGGTTCCCTGCTGCACTGACCAGCCCAACCTCAGCACCTGTGAGAGTAAAACAGGAAACACACTTTAAGACCTGTACATGTCAGAACACATGCACACATGTACATGGGAACACATGCACACAGGAACACATGCACACATGAACACATGAATGCATGCACGCATGTACACATGCACACACATACACTCCTCACTAAAGCAGACACACACACACACACACACACACACACACACACACACACACCACCAGCAATCTCAGAACATACTCAATAGCAGTTGATAGTGGGGTACAGTATCACAAGCCAAACAGTCATATCACACATATCAGCATGCAGGACGTGTGTTGCTCAACAGCATGCAGTGCAAGTGTAGACAGTCCTTGTTACTAACAGTATACATGGCTTTGATGCATGTGTTTTGTTGTTCGGTGATTGGCCTCCCCCTGGAACGCAATGTATACATGGACACAACATTGCTGTGCAAGTATTAAAAACTCTTTAATGTACTGTGCACCATCACTCACAGGTATACATACCATGGCTGGATGTGTATCTGTGTGTCACATAGATATCCAATTCTGATTAGAGCCTCTGTGTCTTTAGCAAATAATTGTGGACACAGTTTTAGCTCATGCATGATGTGTATACACACAAGATCAGTGGTGCATGTATAACTGATAGAATACCATTGGTCCACATAGCCAATGTACAGTAGTTATGGTGAGTGTAGATCATATTGTGGACATGCCAGTGTCATCCATGACATGGCATGCTAAAACACAACTGCATATTTAAACATCACACATACCCAATGTGTGTCATATGAGCTAGCCACTCAATATCATTACAAGACATATATGTGTTGGTTGTGCAAATGGTGATTGGTATGCATATTGTTTATAGGTGCATATGTTTGCACACACACAAAATTGAGGTGTATAGCAATGAAAGCTATGTGTAGTACTGTGGTTACAATAACTGGATGGGGTGCAGTACCATAAGCCATCATCATGAAGCATCATGTGGTCACTCAAGGCTACAAATGTGTTTCAAACCAGCACCTATCATGCTGTACCAGAACTGCACTACCATGGCTACATTCACCATTTCATAGCCAGTTGTTACATGGGTTGGAGCATTGCCTAACATGAATGTATTGTGTGTTGCAGTGTGTTTCACTGCCCTATGATAGGCCTCTACCCCTCAGGTATATTATGTGTGCTGTGTGGATAACATTTGGGATACTGGAGTGCGACTTTACAGAGGGTTTGTGAATACTTCATGTGTAGCATGTTAACATGTTCTGTGTATGACATAGTTGTGTATGTTGTGTGCATGCATATCGACTCTGCCTATCCAAAGGTCACTACAGTCTAGCCACATTTGTTTGAGATGGTCTGTGCATTGCATGTGTTTGAGGCAGCTAATCACATTACTGAGATGTGCGTAGTCTCACAGCAAACATGCACAGCATGCATTATGCGTAGGTATGTTACATGTGTACATGGCCTACACCTTAACTATGACATGCACTTTTTATTTGCAATAATAAATGTAGAACACACTCACCAGCATGTGTCCGCTGCCTTGCTGTCACACCAGAGGGACCTACATGGATATGAGACAGTTTGTCAGTGTTGACAACTGTGGCATTGTTGCTGTGGGTTTGCAATCTTACAGTAGTACAACAGTTTACATTCACAGGCCTACAGATTATATTCCAAATGATCAGTATTGCACAACAAAAGGCTCCACATCTTCTAACTACACAGTACACATCTCACATATGCATGATCTACCAATAGAGGTAACAGTAGTCTACAGATATGCCATGTTACCTGCACGCTCCATGTGTTCTTGCTGGGTGGCCCCAACCTCCATCAAGGTAAATGTCTGCTGTTGTTGTTGTTGGGCAGGTGCCACCAGGCTCAGGAGCAGCTCCTCCACTCTGGTGAGGGGGGAATGGATGTTAACCCCACCACCTGTTGCAAGTTGTTGTCTATGGACATCAGAAGCATGCTGCTGGACATGTCTAAGTAAATCACTGCAGTGATGGCGTACCTGCTCATATGCCCAGTTATGCATGTCTATGTCATTTACCCTCCGGACAACATCTTGCCACAGTGCAGTACGCTCATGCTGGTCTTGGCTGGTTCTCGAGAATAGTAGGCTGTAGTGCTGAATCAGACAGCTGGTAATAATGTCATTCTCAGCACTACTGTAGCTAGGATTACGATGGTGGGCCATGATCCCTGGAAGACAAAGAAAAAATATGTGTGAGCAAGTCATATGGCACACTTAACATTATACAGTACACATATCACTGAACTGCCATATATAGCAACCTGTTAGCTGACTGAGATTAAACACTTTCAATACCACTTATCAGTGCTCACCCCACAACTGCTTGAAAGTGCCTGGCACACTCTATATAATAAACCATGTTCTGCACAGCAACAAAATAAAATCACTATATAACACTATACAACAGTACATGGCATACTGTATGCGACACAATGCACCACCTAGCCACAGAAGGTATAGATCAAGTGAATGCATAAAGAAATATGTCAACCATCACAATGTTTGTAAAGTCTAGTTACAGTATTACCATTATACCACACAACTTGTTGATGGCAAACCCGTGGCCAAAATATGTGCACAATTGTGGATATAGGTGGCATACTGCTGTAGTAAACTATAAATGTTGCTAGATACGTAGTTATATCTTGTAACACACATATGAGAGAGGACATTTTACAGGCATACCCACACACACACATCAGACATAATTACAAGACACAAAGGTATGGCAACCCAGATAAGCTTTACATGTGTACCATACAGTACTGTGTGCCAGTACTTACAAAACCTTAAGCCTGAGGAATGTAATCTGTGAGGACTACACGGACCACACAAAACAGTGGTTCCAAGCAATGTGGACATACACCATACTTTGCCGTTTAGGCCTACAGCTTCAAGTAGTACTACAGTTCCTACAGGATTTGGATTCAACATCAGTACCAATCAATAAGCATACATGTAGTGCTTTAGCCTCCAATGACATACCCCAGTTAACACCAAGGGACTACATCAGACTGTATGCCATAGTGCTTTATCTACCTAGCAACAGCATACACAGCTTTTGCTGGGATAAAAAAGCAAGGACACATAATACCATGACAGAAACAGTTTCCCACTAAGCTATCCCACAAATACACATTTCTGACATATTCACCAACAAATTGACCATCACACTCAGTCAACTTTACATAGAATCTATTGCAACAAGTAGATGTGGGTGTGTATGACTATATATGACTCTCTTTCTCTCTCTCTCTATATATATATATATATATATATATATATATATATATATATATATATATATATATATATATATATATATATATATATATATATACACATATACACATCCATTGGTGTACATATACATATAGGCACATATACAGTCCACCTTTCATGGTGGGAATATCAATTATACAAAGGATGTGAGGTATACAGTAATGTAATAATATTGCACAGTCTTGTGAGAAATACATTGAAAGTGTTCTCAGCCCAGGTAGCTTTAGTAGGCCTCACTTGATGCAACACTGCAAACTGAACAAAACACACACAGTGTTTAACCACCACATGTCATATACCAGCACTGTATGCTGTCTTGTTTGTCACACACTAAAACCTACATACAAATATGCACATAACAACCTTCTCCAACATATATATGTCCACCCTTCACAAACAGTTGCAATATGTACCTATCTCTATGCACATATACAGATGTTAATATATATGACATATATATATATATATATATATATATATATATATATATATATATATATATATATATATATATATATATATCTCCCCGTATGTGTGTGCCATACACACACAAGGTCCACACTGTTGTAAGTCTCTGGACCTCACAGCTGAACTGTTGGGCCTTGTTACAACATGAACAGGTGTCACATGTGAACACACAGTAACATTAGAGGGGATATATATCGCTACAAATGCTAGAGTAGCATGCTAGCCTGGTACAGCAGTTGCCAATGCTAAGCTACACTTTAATATGACTATCATGCGTGTGTTACTCTGTCACAACCATGTTTATATAAATGTTTGCGCTAATCCCCCAAACAGACATTGTCCACACTACTGTACAGAACACAGATAACATGGATCAGATGTTTGACATTTAATGCTGAGCTACATATTTCACAGTTACGTCCCACTGCACACAGCTACACACTGAATTGTTCATGGCAGTAGTTAAGAAGGACATCTGTGCATAGATACGTACTGCTGCCACATATGAATGGTTCACATTATGTAGAGTACTCTTCATAAAGATCTACTACATGCCAGTAAATACATATCTGTTACATACCTTTCCTTTGTATGAGTTGGCATTATTTATTTTCCATTTTCCTTTTGCTTTACACTCTCTCTCTCTCTCTCTCTCTCTCTCAGTCTCTGCAATAGAGTGATTGAGTTTGTGGGCAGCAATTACAGCCTGCTTTTATAGGTATTCACACATGTGCATATGATGGCCTCTGCACCAATTGGTGGCCACCATTTGCTAATTGCATGCAGCCTGCTGTGTGGTAATTGCAGTAATCACTGTCATAGCAACCCAATGCTATAAATTGCTAACGTAGCCCTTTCAGCTTTCCAAAATGGGGATCATGTTTGTTTGCTGAGGACATTGTTGTTTAAGTCAGAAGGTTGGTATAGTTCTTATATCTGAAGCCAGGGGTGTAGCCAGTGATTTGAATGTTGCACTCATACGTGAATGTTGCTGCTTCCAGTACACACTTGTCAGTGTAGAATTGTATTCATCCCTCCAAATGCTAACACAAGATACATGGGAGTATGTACTTTCTTTTCTAATTATACAATTAACTGCCATACAAAAGTAGTTATTGAGAAGCATTCTTCTGGCACATGAACTGTTTGTGAACTGCTATACTGTGAATATTAATTTACTCACTTCTGAACAGTTTGTGCTTTTTTAGTGTTGACATTAGCACAGGCTGCTCAAGAAAACTGAACAAATTTCAGTATTGAGTATGCCTGCCTACATCCTTGGTAGACCCTGAACACACAGGTATATTGTACATTTGGGTAGGGGTGCAGAAGTACAGAGAGCATTATGTATTATTGTGTGAATTTTATCTTTCTGGACTTAAAGGGTTGCTGTGTACCTCTTATTTTATCAAGGCAAGTAGTCTGTCTGCGCAGCTCCCAACTGTGGACCTATCCAGATGATAGCCAGAGGTTAGCCTGTTATTCTTTGTCTGTGCACCACACTGGTCTTTTCAGCACTGTAACAATGGCATTGTCACAGTTGGTTGATACCAGTACATGGCTACATCCTTTGGTATTTCAGTGTTGTACTCCTACATAAGGGTATGCTTCTGGAACTCTTCCAAAGCTATTTGCACAGTGTCTAACAGCAGAAAAGCTGATATGCCTGTGTGTTTCTGCCTCTGCCAGGCCTCTCAAACACTCAGGTACATATTTGAACAGACTCAGGGAAAAGTAGGTAAAAGTGAGGTACACCTTTAAAATATTAGAGACATTAAGTTGAGACTTTGAGAGAACCAGAGCATATGGATTAATACACCTACAAGTAGTGTCTAACTCTTACTTATTGTCATTATTCATTAAGTGTAATTCCCCAACTTTCTGCCTAATGTCAGTACTTTTCAGAGGGATTCAGAGGGTCACAGCTAGAATTTGTTTCAAAATCAGGGACATCCCTGAAAATTAGTCACAGTTGGGAAGTATGGCCTCTGCCCTAATCAGATATGCCAGTGTTTGTCCTGCTATGATACTGTGTGGGGGTTGTAAAGTGCTGCTGTAACATTATTTCCTGCTAGAATGGCTGGTTCCCTTTTCACAGTCATGTAATGCAATTCCACAACAACTGCTGGTAAAGATCCACAGAACAAGATTTGTGTTATGGCATTTCTATTTTTCCTTTACATTCACTCATTCTGATGCATGATATATTTATTTCAGCACCAACTTGTTGTATGTCTACCGTGGCTAAGTGGTACTTCATGTAGTCTAGTGTGTACAAGGTCTGGGGTTCGAGACTGACAGAGGTGTTTTATTTTGCTGCTGAGCAGAACAAGGGCCCTGACATACAGAGTGACTAAGGCACTTTTAAGCAGTTGTAAGCGGGTTTGCACAATGCTTAGCAATGCTTAGCTAAGCGCACACAAGCGCACACTCGCAGAAACCCACTAACTACTGCTTAATAGTGCTTACTCCCGCTACCCCCCGCGCTCATTTCTTTGAAAGAAAAGAAAATGGGGAGATAGGAAAGTGGTGAAAAAGGGGCACAAAGAGGGAAAGACAGTAGGGAAAACAGCTCAGGATGTGCAGGAAGGGTGTATGGAAGGTCCATAGCTGCCCATTTCTTTAACAGCAACAGCTGTGCATATGCATTAAATTTGGAGGGAAATATGAAACCTTCAACCCCTGTGAGAGGGGTGAGGACAACAAAGTATGTTGTACTGCCAATTAAATATCAGTTTATGTGTCCAGCGGACATGTGTGCAAAGTGGGCCGCTATGTAAGGGGCGTAATTTTTTTTTGGGAGCAGATTGACATTTTTTTTCAGGTGAGAGTGGAATGTGGGGTAGGGGAAGTAGGTATATTTGGGGAGATAGGCTGGGGAGGTAAACAAACAAGACAAACAAGACGCATACAGGGGTGGAATATGACATGTGGTGGGTGAACACCATTGACGGGGAAGGATGTTTGGAAATCGCAAGCCCATGAGCCCACAGATGGCAACAGTGGAACTGAGATCCCCACCCATGGGCAGTCACCACTGCACCTTCATAGCCCAGAGGGTGGCTGTGCTGGAGGCTGCATAGGAGGGTCAGGCACACCCATGAGTCATGCCACTTGTGCCTCAAGCTGGCGTAGAGGATCAGTGACAGAACACTCAGTCTCCCTATGCACCACAGCCCGGACCATTCTGAGGGTGATAGATGGCCCTCCTCCACCCACGTTTGCACGGGGGGATGAGCTCCATCCCCTGCAGCGCTTCCACCCGAAGGTGTCACAGGGCCAATGGAGAAGCAGGTCACAGGCTGGGCACCGGACCTGCTGGTGCCAGGTGCCATCGCCAGCTGAGGTGGGACAGGTGGGTCCGCTGGGACCGGCCTTCCTATACGTTCTATGTTTAGGAGGATTTAATGAAAATATGGGTTAGTAACAGTCAACAGCATTCCCAATAAGTTATAACAGCATGCAGAAGTATTCCCATTAACCCAACACACCAGAGGTCCAACAGTTGAACAGCAAACATGACACATGCATATATAGAAGAACAGTGGACATTACAACAGCATGCAGGTTTAATTGATGGCAACAGGCCACCAATATTGTAGTATTTGAACTGGGCACATGCATCGAAATAAATGCAGATATTTATAAACCAATAGGACATATGCCCAACAAATGTTTTGAGATTAGACCTACCCATTGAGGTGTGGAATTGCATTTTATATGCACATACAGTAGGGTGGAAAATGATAGCTCCATTAACAACTTATATATCCTTCTAGTTTACACTATATTCCTATTAACTGCAGTTATATGTCCCCTACATGTATTATTACACTACCCAATTGTCCTTAAATTGTGAAATGGGTTTTGCTAGATCTTTAAATACATGGGCTGTATATGACATACAAACTGTCAGGGATGCAGATGTTACTGCTACATATTTTGTGAGCTGCTCAGACACACTACTGCTGAGATAGTACACTGACAGCTCTACTTTCCTATACTTATCTAGATATGTTTACGTGAAATTGTCAGTTATATGTTAACAGCTCCCTACATTTCCGCCAGCACAATGACATTTCTGGGGAACACAATACCAAGCTACTCATGTGCCAGATTAACCTGTACATGCTGGGCATGAACCAACAGTTAGGACTGTAAATATGCTTAAAAGCTACTGGCACTCCCTTCATCCACTTTATATGGGCCTACCCAACTGTGTGTTAACAGCGCTTAATACAACAGTACTATTTCTATAATGCAACAGTACAACATATCAAATAAAATGACAGACACACTCCAGGAATTATACCTTTATTAAAGACTTAATACACTTTTCTAGGGGCTCTCTCATTTATTTTATATAACAGTACATGCAGAATAATTATTAGAGAATTATTATACCTTTATTTATTGTGTTAAAACATTTTTTTCAGGCTCTCTCATTTATTTTACAGAACAGTACAAGCAGAATAATTACTAACCTGCCTGGTGGCACAGCCTTAGCAGCCTATCTGCATAGGCTTGCTGATTCACAGCACAGACACCTGCAGCTGTGAAGTAAATGAAGTGATATTGAGACATACCTATCCATAGTATACACTAGAATAGCAATTCTTACATACTTAATTCCATGGTTACTTACTCAGTAGTGGGGCATTTTCCATCTCACGGGCCTCCTGGATCCACTGGTCCAGTTGATCCGCCTTGCGTCTCTTCAGATCTGCATGGTGGTGTCTGACCTGCCCACCAGTCTGAGGGACACCTTTGGCACTGGTGAGTTCATGAGCTAGACGGTCCCAGGCTTCCACTTTGTATTGGGTGCCCTGGTACTGGCCCCGCAGGAGTCTATCCTCATGATTATGGACAAAGAGCTAAACCATTTCTTTTGACTCCTCAATGCCCCAACATTGCGCTCGAAAATGAGAGCCCTCTCCATCACTGGCCTTTGCTGCCTGCAGATGGGAGCTACAACCAGTTATGGTAAGTATTCCTGCCTATGGAACTTAAATATGCATCATTTCCAACACTTATTTGTGATTGGCCAGTTTTGAAAAAACTCAGCTGAAGGCACACCTGCTTAGCAATGGGTAAACTTCCATTAATATCTATGTGTGTGTTGAAAGTGCCTGCTTATGAAAAGCTGTCATGGCTTAGTGGTTCAATACTGTGATTATGGTACACAGTATCCTGGGTTCAAGGCCTGTCATTGCTTTTTATTTTACTACTGGCCAGACCAGCTAGGAGGTGTGGCTGTGGTTAGCTGACTTTGCTCAACTTTACCTGATGTTGCTCTACGTTGCTCTACGTTGCTCTACGTTGCTCGTCATCGCCCGCCATTGCGCTGGTTAGCACGGTGCGCAGCTATGCTCAAACATGTTCTGTTTGCGCTAGTTTGCACGATGCGCAGCTCTGCGTAAAGCTATTGCGCCAGTTAACGCAGTGCTCAGCTACGAGCAATTATATTTAAATATGCTTAATACTGGTAAACTTTGCTTAGCAGTGCTTCACATTGCTTAAGATACGTTACTTATGCATCCATCAGTATGCATAACCATTTCACCTTCTTATATATATATATATATATATATATATATATATATATATATATATATATATATATATATAAAATTTGTTCACTACTACATGGGCCATTTCAATGCTTTTTACTAAAATTTAAATAAATGTCAGAAATTATTTTTATATTCAGATTTCCAACAGAAAATAGAAAGGGGAGTGGCAGGACTCGAACCGGGAATGCCTCTTCTTTGTGCAAAGGCTCTACCACTACGCTATTGCCATTTTGCTTAATTTGCATATAAGTTTCTTATTATCCTCTTCAATGTCTAAAATGCTAACTGTAGCTAAGCAATGGGCAAACCCATGCAAACACACGCAAATACGGGCAGCTATATCAGGAATAATAAAAAATAAAAATAAAAGTTTTACATTTTATAATTGTACAGGGGTTTAGAATGTGGGGGAGTGTAGTGTTGGGTATGTACACATTTGAGCGGACTCGCTCATGTCAGTTGATATTTCCCGACTGAGAGACTTGCAGGGGTGTGGATTTTTGGACTGCTCAGCAGTCCGATACACCACCTGCACTCATGCACGCTCCGTGTTAGCCTTAGAGTTGAGGCAGCGCGCCCTCATTAATATGCATGGCACGCTGCCATCTTACTCTTAGATTGGCATTTCCGTGTAAGATTAATCTAGTCTTACACGGAAGATTAGTGAATCCTCGGGTATAATTATCTTTTAACTTCGGTCTTTAATGATTTGCCACTAATTTACCAGAAAAAAACACAATTTTATGAAAAACAGCCCAAAAATATGAGGCAAAAATCTGGATATTCTGCAAAAAATTGTACAGTTGGGAGGTATGTAGGCTGAAAAGAAAAAATAGTTACTATGTGTGTAAACACTGAGAAGTTAGACATGCTTCATCTTTAGTTCATCATTTTATAACATTAAATTGAATTTTGAATGTGATGCTTGCTATTCAGTAAGAATAATATAAACTGTAAAAACACTGTATTTACTAAATAAGTAAATATTCAGACACCAATGAAGGTTTAATCAGATTCAAGAAAACAGTGAAATCTCACATGGAAAAAGAAAACAAACGGAAATATTTGAGACACGTTAATCACCTGCTTACAGCATATATTATACTGATTTAACATGGTATTATATACTTTCATATACCTATTGTATAACTTGAATATATACGTGTGTGTGTGTTTGTGTGTGTGTGTGTGTGTGTGTGTGTGTGTGTGTGTGTGTGTGTGTGTGTGTGTATGTACATCAAACCTCTAAAATTGTGGAGCATACCTATTTTCAGGCCTGATTTACTCCTGCACTTGATATGTCCCAGTTTTCATGCTTGATTTACCCCTTCACATAATTTTCTGAATCTCCCCATCAAACATGATTTTTGAAGCTGTCTAGTACACAGAAAACTACACTACATTACCAACATACTAGTGGCATCAATAAATTAATGAAAGAGGACAGGATCCTTACATCTTCCTGTTTCAGAAGCAAAAATAAATGGCCTTGTGTGGCTGAATTTTGCAGTGCAACTCTTAGTGTGCTTATATTTATCCATTATGTTTGTCACACTCTTTCTCTTTAAGTGTATTTTTGAGTAGTATCCTACATTCCTACTGGAAGGACAAGAGTTATGTTGTATTTGGTATTAAAATTTTATGTTAATTAGATATCTAGATTTTTGGCTGGATGTACCTACTTTTCAATTGCTTTTGTACCTATTTTCAACATCTGCAGGCAAAGAGATGTGGTTGTCTGTGTGTGTGTGTATGTGTACACACACACACAAACACACACACACACACACACACACACACACACACACACGTCCATATGTATACATATATATATATATATATATATATATACATATATATATATATATATATATATATATATATATATACACACACACATACACACACACACACAGTTATCTTAGCACAGCCTAAAGGCATGCTCAGTTTGCTGTGTTAGAAATTGCATTTTAGCTCAACACATACTTAACTTCTTCTTTTTTTATGGAATTGCATAAATGTTAGGGTACCTTGGCCAGCTTATCATAGCCTTTACTTTCACCTTTACTACTGCTCATGTTTTTTGAGACAAATGTCTACTTTAATTACATACTTCATGAGATTCACAAACAAGTAGCACAATATGTTAGGTAGAATTGTGCAGAGTGACTGCACTCAGTGATGGGCCAAGTCAGACACACAGATGGTACCGTCATGCAAGCAGGTGAAATTTTACAGCTGGCATCACATGCTAATGAACATATAATGATCTGGAAATGAGACATTATGCTAATGAGCTGTGTGCCCATTGTGAATGTAAGTGGGAATAAGCAGTATGGTGGAGTGATTCAGAATCATTTGGAAATTGTGAGAGCTGCCAGTGAGTTGTACACAGAGAGTTCTTGGTGAAAAGGGAGAGATATGGCTTCATGATGTTACATGTCATAACCAAGCAGCATACTTTAGAGGCCGTTCATGTCACCTGTGCTCATAATGGGGTTTGCCATCATTCACTTTAAGCACATGTGCATGGAATGATCATGCCTCTTGAGTAGGTGTGCCATACAAGACCTCTTCTTCAACAGGTTTTATGTGAGGTGGGGGTGCATTCCACTAGCAACAAAAATATGTCACTCTGCATGGGTGGTTGTGTGCCCTCCTGTTCTGTTGTTGACAGTGACACTAACTCCTGACTGTGCTATAATAATGCTGTTATCACAGGCAGTGTCTGATGAAGCACTGATGCCCTGTAGCACATCAGAGGACTCTATAACTGCTGCATTTCTGTAAGGAGGCAAACACCCATGCATGACATTACAAATTCAGAAGAATAACTAGGATGGTGGTGAAACAGACGGTGGTGCATGCAGTCAGCAGAAACTAATCAGTATTTAGTCCATTATTAGCATTCAGACCAAAATGCCAGTATTACATTTGTCATCAAGGCTGAAACACTTACTGCTTTATGTGTGGCATAAACTACAGAAAGCCATTTGCCAAAAGGAAAGGAGAAAGAGTCCTTTTTTTACATTTTGGAAAATGATTTTTTATCAAACTATGAAGAGGCTTTTTTCTCCTCAGGTATGAGGGGACCAAAAGATCAGGGAACAACAGAGGGCACCAGAATTGCTAGCTATGGTCCTGTAATAATGTAAGGCAATCCTACCACATGGTGAAGCACCAACATAACAGATTAATGCTATTATTGCCACACAAAGAATGTGAACAAACTTACCTTAAGTGTCTGTATCCCAAATGTGCTTTGTTGAGTAACTCTGCTCTTTTGGCACATATATGCCCCCCCCCCAATGTCACTAACATAAGGTAATAACAACTTGCTGCATCACCAAAAGAGATTAGAGAAATGCATCTAGCTCAGCTGCTGCATCTAGGTTTCTGCCAGGTATCAAGATCCATTCTGTCTCCCCAAACAGGCCCAGCAGGAATTCCTCTGTGGTGCTCAGCGTCATTTGTGCTGGTAGATCACCACTTTTGGGCATCCTGTCACATGCAGTAGAGTGCGCCTTTTGACAGGCATGTTGGGTCACATTGCTAATCCTTCACTGAACAAGATAGAGTGCCATTTTGTGGCCACTGACAATATTCATGTACAACAACAGTGTATGCCACACCCAGACATGGAAGGAGCCAGTCACTTTTATCTATCTGTGGTATCCACCATTCATGCCCACAGGGTCCTGTCAAAGTTTTTCTGTCTCTGCCTGGAAGAGCTTTTCTAAATGCTTTCCTTTCTTTTGGCACTATGCCACAACAAGAAAATGTGGGCATGTGCTCACACACACACACACACACACACACACACACACACACACACACACACACACACACACACACACACACACACACACACACCTATAGTGTGGGTGTACCTCCATTAACTGCAACCCCTACCATACCATGGTTTCTTAGGACAGGTCTCCATAGCTTGCCAGTAGGGTGACAGACCCTGCTGTGGCATGCATCCTGTCAGAAACCTATTAATACCTGGCCCCAATAAAGTGGCCATCACTTGAGCCACATATTTAAACTACTCCTGCATCTGTTAACTTGTGTTCTGCTCCAACTTCACACTGTCCACTGTGCTCCTTATATTGTACAAATACACAGATTGTATACATTGCAGCACAGTCCTCAATATCATTTCTGCATAACAAAGATCTTAGTGCCCCTCACACAGCCCTTCAATCACTTCCTAGATGAGTCAGTACTTCTCCCATCTAAGCTCCAGTCCTGGCCATCCATCATAGCAATACACTCTGTGTTCCTCACACAGCTGCATGCAGGTGGCAATGGAACCCTCCCCGATGAAAAGGCTCATTTTTTTGAAGTCATTCCCCACACCTGCATATGGCCTGTCTGTCCTTACACTACCATGTAATACCCCTCTGTAAGATGTAAAGCACCATGGCTATGTATTGCAGAGCTCTATCACACAACTTCCTGTTCTCCCTACATGTCTCCCTTTCATGTACCCCTTACCAAAGCATCAGTGCCCTGCTTTTTGCTCTGTAGAACAACACCCGTAATATCCATTGCTATTCAGTTGTTTTCCAGCAAATATCCGTAGCATGATGAGCAGTGCCTATTTTATTCATGCAGTTTTGAGGCTTGGAGCATGGCAGTAATGCAAATTTGGAAACTTAGGGTAAATGTGTGCAAATCACACTTTTAATGCAGTTCATACCAGCCCTGAACTACATAGTACGGCATAGGTCCATGGCCTCTACTCATGGGTTTATTCAGCCTTATGGACCATAGGGAAATGATTTATATGGAGTATGTACATTTAGGCCAGCATGTCTTTTACTCTCAAATACCACCTTAGCACACCATTCGTTAGCACATGGTTAAAAAGTGGCATTGGATGCCATTGTGCTACCCTGCTGCTAATCAGTGAACATCATATGATACCTGCAATGTCAATCAAAGCAAATCTGCTATCACTTTCCTCTAGACTGCAATGTGTGAAGTAGCCATGTCTTCAGAAGGTGCTGAGTATGGGAGACCTCCTGCAAGTCCTGAAATTATGGGGGGAAAAAAGCACAAATGTGCAAGAGAACAGCTAATATCTAACATCACTGTTCCCCTGTGCACCTGCTAAACATATGTATATATATATATATATATATATATATATATATATATATGATCAAGTTTCATTTAAATGTATTTTGTTAGACAAAAATACCATATTCTCTTTGCATGAGTGCAGAAATGCAGCCATACTGAAGCAGACCTTCACAGTGTGGATTCAGTTTCAGTGAATGTACTTTCAATCAGTGAAAATAACCTTCAGTCTTGAATTCTGATAAGAACAGAATATGCAGTACATTTGAGTACAAACAGATTTTGTTTGTATGGTGCAAGGCTTGGGAACCAATGTTAAAAAGGCATGTACACGTTTACAGGGTTTTGATATTATTAACAGATACTTCAGACACGTCAGTTAGATCATTTGAACTGATATTCAGAAAGTCATTGCAGTGTAGTCCTCAGAAGTTTAGTAGACATTTGCGAGTGTGTGCAGAAGTCAGGTCAAATATGCAGCATTCCAAAATATTAATAATAATATTCTGGAGGATCAGAATATGAGTTTAGAAGCTACAGCCATAATTATCAGAATGTGAGTGCAGAAACTACGGGCATAATTATCAGCACCGTTATTGGAGACAGTACATTTCTGAGTACAGAATTTATGGACAGTGTAATGAGTGCAGGAGCTACAAACATTAAGATTTGATTCAGATATTATTGACATCTACCTCTTCTGTACCTAATCAAATATTCTTAACTGAACTACAGTGTTTGCAGGCCTTATTCTGAAAAGTACAAGAAGCTTTGGCCCATAAAGGAGAGACTGGGACCTGTTCAGCAGAAGTTTGGATAATTAATAGATAAAGACATTCATTCCAGTTTCTTATAGTTATTTCCACTTCCTTCCAGTATTCTACAGTCATATCAATTCTTACAATGGTGAACCGCCATCGATGAGGGACAATATTTGCAGTTAAAGTAAGTCCCAAAACCCCACATCAACCTTTTCAGAAGTCAGATTACATGTATTTTACAGAGCAGCAGTGTTCATTCAGAACATTACTTCAGAAAATCTACAGTAACTTCAATGGAGCAGCAGTGTACATTACTTCAGAAAATCTACAGTAAAGTCTTATGAACTTCAGATTCTCCAAGATACCATTGTAAGAGACATTATCCACTTAACAGCAAAGTAACAGAAAACTTCATTATCTCCAAAGCAGACAACAAACTTTCAGGTTTCCAGTGTGAAGTCACAGATCCAAGAAAATCCTTACAAGACGGAGTTTGAAAAAGCTGCAAGACACCAGTCCACCTTCTTAAAGCAACTTCCGCTTTCCTTATGTGAGCATTCATTTTTATTACAATGCATTTTCTAGCTAAGTCAGGCAGTAAATCTCAGAAAAGTTTAACTACATCAGTAAATGTAAATTGTATAATTATGTCAAACAGTACTTCTACAGTAAACACACCAGTAAATATGTGGTTTAAAGTTAAAAATTGGATAAAGAAGCATCACGAAAGGAGATACTGCCAGCCTACCTAGCTGGAATTTTGTAAATAATTATATGTCATTTGTGAATATCAGCATGATTCATATGCTTGTGTTACAAATGTATTAGAACTGTATGGTATGTGTATATCAATCTGCTGGTACAGAAGTGTGTCTTGAAAAGTGTTTGTACATTACTGAGCTTAGAGGTGTGACCACAGTGTACTCTGCTGGATTAGAATAGAAATGTATATACACTATTGTAACTGTTTAGATGTATATAGTTTAACGATGGAAACTGGAACACAGGATGTTAATTTCAGAAAAATAGCTGAAAATTTAAATTACTTTATGATAGCCAGAGACAGGATGTCTTTACTAGGGAGCTCTATGCATTGTCTTGAAAGAGAAATAATTATTAGGTTTGAGATATGAAAGTCTTTATTGTTTTATGACTTTCAGGATCTGCTTTAGATCTATGAAAAGCCCTTGTTTATGTATTTATCAGATAGATGCTAAATGCTTCCAGCTGGCATCAGTGGATGTTTTGTGCCTGAAAACTAAGTCAGATGATGTCATTCTGCAAGTACCCCAGTAGTAGTATTTGGGATATTAATTTGGGAAGTCTCTGAGAGAGATATTTTGTCATTGACCTGACAAGAACATCCACTCATCACATCTGTTTGCTTGGTCTGTAAGTAAGTTTAGGGAACAGTATCATTTTTTTAGCAATAGCTGAGCTTAATTTAGATGTTTTTATTTACCTATTTGAGACTGTTCTGCAATGTTGTTTTAAATATTTCCTGGGACTTTGAACTCTGATGTAACTGTGATCGGGTCTACCTGATTACGCCAAAAGCTGAGAAGAACGACAACGAGATAACCGACAGCAGAAGATCGACAACAGAGAAGACCGACAGTTGAGAATCCCGACGCTGAGAACACCGACATGTTAAGGTAAGTGTGTGATAGGGACTGACGTTAGGATCAAGGTGTGGGTAAGGTAAGTGTGTGATAGTGACAGACTTAAGGGTTAGGGGCAGATTAAGTGAGTTAGGGTTAGGGTGCGGGTAAGGTAAGTGTGCAATAGTGACAGACTTAAGGGTTAGGGGCAGATTAAGTGAGTTAGGGTTATTGTGCGGGTAAGGTAAGTGTGCGATTGTGACAGACTTAAGGGTTAGGGGCGGATTAAATGAGTTATGATTAGGGTGCGGGTAAGGTAAGTGTGTGATAGTGACGGACCTTAGGGTTAGGGTTTGGGTTAAGGTTAGTGCATATATAGCTGTGCATGTAAGGTTTAGTGTAGGTTTGTAAGGTTTTTGGTGTGCTTGTGTTATGTGTGTGTTTTTCGGGAAAGTTATTTGTTTTATTGATTGTCGGGATTGTGGTTTGTCAGGCATGTGAAGTTTCATGTTTTTGAACTTTTGGTTTTGTCGTGTTGGTTATTTTGTTGTCGGTGTTTTGGCGAGTCTGTGTTATCAGGTAGACCCCTGTGATCATATACTGAGCATTTTCTTGTTCTTTTATTATTTATAATTAAATATATTTAAACCTTTCATTGTAGCTAATATTTAAGTTCTGAGAGTACTTGCATATTTATTTGGTGACACTGTGGGCCACTCCTAATAGCATTGCTCTTGGTCAAACTATTGTTTGGATTAATAATAACATTTCATAGTAAGATTGGACACCCTTTGTTAAGGGCCTTAAAGTAGCTGATAAAGACGTGACTGGTGGCAATGATAACTACCTTATAGTCTGAGCAGAAGGGGGCATAGCTAGCAAACCTGTGCCAGCCTTTACCAGGTGTGTGTATAAATCAAACCTCAAAGTGTGTGTGTGTGTGTGTGTGTGTGTGTGTGTGTGTGTGTGTGTGTGTGTGTGTGTCAGCTACTTGGGCAGGGACACGAAGCACTGGTTGGACAGAGAAGGTGCTGGAGGTCTTGGCTTGGGCCACTCAGCTGGGATCTCAACTCTATAGCTGTGCCAGTGGGGATATATGTCCCCCACTGGTGCTTGTAGTGAGGATTGAGGCTCCTTGATTACTGTTGCCAGTGGTGAGGCATCACAGAAGTCTAAAGAAACTGTGCTTCAGAAATGTTCGTTTAAGTTTCAGTGTCATTAGTTCAGGAATGCTAAATCTTTCTAGACACAAAATGATTAAATCATGGAAGCAAACTGCAATGGACACACTTTCTCATAATTCTCAGAATGAGTAATTTTCTATCAGTATGGTTTCAGACTTACATAACACAAATTCTTGCTTACAGTGGTTACAGCAGTGTGCATTTCTGAGTATAACAGTTCTGTACTAGGTATGGACATCTCATTAGAGTTGCATGTTGCTTTAGACTGCAATAAGATTTTATAATAAAATAAAAATGTTACAGAATTTACAGTAGTGCAAACAAATGACAGTTGTAAGAATTTGTATGCAGTAGGTTGTGTAAATGCACAGTATTTGAAGAATTGGTTACAACAAGAACACACAGATTTATGGGTTAAAGATAAAATATATTCCAGTTCAGCTGCCACAGCTGAAGTGTAGGCAGTCAGGTTACCACATTTTCAGAAACAATATCTTATTCTCAGAAAAACTAAGATAGACTGGGAGTGGGCAGTAAGAAAAAAGGTAACAGTTTCAGACTAGTAAGCATTTACCATTTGGGAAACACCTGTTGTATATGGTACACCAGAAATTACAGTCAAGTTAATTTGCAGAATGAA
This sequence comes from Protopterus annectens, assembly GCF_019279795.1. Classification (NCBI taxonomy): domain Eukaryota; kingdom Metazoa; phylum Chordata; order Ceratodontiformes; family Protopteridae; genus Protopterus; species Protopterus annectens. The sequence goes on from NC_056741.1 coordinate 1,559,134,302, forward strand.
GAGTTTACAGTTACAGATCTGGCAAAATATTTATTTTTTGTTATTGTTTTGTTTAGCAGACGTTGTCAACACCTTTGAATTATGGTAGTGTTGTAATGAATAAATGATCATTTGCTAATTTACATAATGTAGAATTTAAAGTCAATGTTACATTTTAAAAGTGACAGTACATTCAATAGTTCAGATCCCAAACAATAAAAGAGTGCAGCATAAATATTATGCATCATTAAAGCCACAGGTTCAAATCTCATTCTATGAAATGAAGAGACTTCTCATACTTGTATAAAGGACGGACAAGTAAACCTCCAGAATCAGATCAGTTCAACTCTAGTAATAAATATGTATACGTACACAATTCAAGATTGTATATATTTCATGCATAAATTGCAGTTTACCAAACACACCAGAGGCACAGGCTAAACTGAGTTATCAGATTACAGGCCAGCTCAGCAAGCTGAATTAAAGACAGTACCATATGCCATAAACAGTATGGTAAAGATTAGTTTATTATTATTAGTGACAGTTTTATGCAGTAACAGTTCATACTATATATCCAAGAAAATCCTATACAGTAATAATAAATCCTTGAAGCATTCAATAGTACTGAAAGAGTTAAATGACATTGTCTAAAAGAATAGCTACATATTAGGGAAGAGACCTGCACACTGAAAAAATTATTTTGTAAATTATGGGTTTTACCTTACATAGTCGACAGTGCAGAACATCGACAACGCAATCGCGATCGCCAGAAGATCGAAAATGCAGAAGACCGACGGATGAAAACACCGACACCGAGGATACCGACATGAGAAAAGGCTGTGTAAGTATGCGGTAGTGATGAACGTTAGGGTGCGAGTAAGGTAAGTGTGGATATTGACGGTCTGTGGGGATCGGGGTGGGTTAAGTGAGTTAGGGTTAGGGCGCGGGTTAGGTAAGTGTGCGGTAGTGAAAGTCTTTGGGTTAGGGGCGGGTTAAGTGAGTTAGGGTTAGGGCGTGGGTTAGGTAAGTGTGCGGTAGTGAAAGTCTTTGGGTTAGGGGTGGGTTAAGTGAGTTAGGGTTAGAGCGCGGGTTAGCTGAGTGTGCGATAGTGACGGACCTTAGGGTTAGGGTTTGGGTTAGGGTTGTAAATAGTTGTGTATGTGAGGTTTAGTGTGGGTTTGTAAGGATTTTGGTGTGCTTGTGTTGTGTGTGTGGTTTTTGGACAGGGGATGTGTTTTGTTTGTTGATTGTTGTTATTGTGGTGTGTGCAGCGTATGAGGTTTCGTGTTTGTGAACCGTTGGTTATTTCGTTGTCGGGCATGTGAGGTGTCGTGTTTATGCACTGTCGATTATGTGGTGTCGATGATTGCGTTGTCGGTGTTCTGCACTGTCGACTATGTAAGGTAGAACCAAATTATGACCCGAGTGAAACAGAGTAGACATAGAAAGTTCAGTGGTTAAGATTAATTTTATAAAGGTGCAGAAATGCGAAAAATGCTGAAATATTAATACAGTGTCAAATTACTACTTTAGTTTCGTTTGAGGTTATGCCAGGGAAAAACAATGCCACTGAGGTTTCCATTTGATTTAATAATGAAGTTGCAGCCTTTCCATTTCACTGTAGCACATTATCAGTTCAGTTACAAGCTTATGAGAATTTATTTATTAGTAACATAGGTCTATTTCACTATAGTACACTATCAGTTTATTTACAGACTTACAAAAGTTTATTAGTAGCATATGTTTATTTGATGTAAAAAACATAAATAAAGTCAGGGCAACAAGCAATGCTATTGGTTTAGAATTGTTAAAGCTGCAAACTTTATTTTAAGGACCTGGTACTGCTTTTTTGTGCTTTGCAAATATTGCTGCAAAACATGCTGTCAGTTTTGAATATCTGAATAATTTCTAGTTGATTTTAAATACAATCAAGAAAAAATATATCAGCCACCCAGCATTGTACAGAAGATGGGAGTAGGGGGGGATTGGACCTTGAGGTGGCCCTTCCAGTACCTCAGCAGTGACTGCGACAATACAGTGTAAGGCCTAAACTTAGCAAGAGCTATGGTGTACAACTCAAGAATCTACAGAAAGACAAGACTACCAAAGCCAGAAGTAAAGATTATTGTTTTATTTTCTTCCATGTTTGTTTAAATGTGTTTCGGTTATCTAAATTCTTTAAAGTTAAAATGTATATACAACAGATGCACGTGTATGCAAATTAGAGTTAAAACAAGCATGCAAATATTTTTATGTTTTCAGACAATTGTATAAAAGTACTAGTTTTTAGTTTATTCTTTCATATGTATTCAAATGATACTGACAGAAAAAAGGTATTCCTCTAGTGATACTTTAGTTTCCAGAACAGAACATTTATCAGATCTCAATTTATGTTTTTATCTGTGCTCAATTCCTTTACTAATACTTTAGTTCCCAGAATATAACATTTACCAGATTTCAGTTTATCCTTTTATCTGTGTTCAGGTAACACTTCTATAGTATTAGTCTAGTTAGTTTCCAGAATAGAACATTCATCAGTTTAGTGTGAATTTTAGTCAATACTCAACTAAGAGTTCAGTACAGTACATTTCAGTCAGATTTCAGAATATAACATTCATACTCAGTTATACATTTTTAACAGTATTACTAGTCAGTTTACAACATGCAATTACATCATACTTCACACTTCACATTATTCAGTCATTAGTTTTAAGGATAAAGTGACCGAGTTATCTGTAAAAGGCTTGTTAAGATTATCTAAAGAACAAGTAGTAATAGTTTTTTAATATACTCAAGGCATAAGAGGTCAGGCTTAATTTGTTAATTTACGGAATACAGTATACCGTACGTAATAATTATTGTACATTTGGCAGAAAATTAAAAATAGACTGACAGGGTATGCAAAGGTACAGATATGAAATACATAAAGCATAGGTTTTAGTAAATGTACTTCTACTATTACTGCACATGGATATTTACAGGATATTTAAGACACAAATATAAAATGAAATATTACAGCACACAGAAGTTAACATGCTAAATAGTAAACAGGATTATTAGCAACAAATCTAGCTGAAGATTTACAAAAACAAGTTAATACAGTATAAGGTAATTCAAGATACATATATTATAGTTGTAAAAAAACAGAGTTTACCAGTTATAACAAGTTAAAGAATTATCCAGTTATAATTAAATAAAGTTAAGAGACTTCAATCCAAACAAACCATAAATAGTGCAGTGATACCTAGTAATCAAAATTAAAATTGCAAGTTTATTTATATTAGATCTAGTGATCACTATAATATTCTTTGCAGACCTTATTAATAAATTATAAAGTAATTACAGAAGTAAATCCCATTTCAGTAATTTCAGAGACAATTGTTACGGAACAATACTACATAAATGCAGTTATCAGAATAGAACTCACATAGGCCTGAAAATAAAGGTTAGACCTGTGCCTTCAATTTATATTTAATGCTTAAAGTATCTGCAGAAATAGATACCTGTGTGTGTCTGTGTGTGTGTGTGTGTGTGTGTGTGTGTGTGTGTGTGTGTGTGTGTGTGTGTGTGTGTGTGTGTGTGTGTGTGTGTGTGTCTTCAGTAAGAGTTGTAAGATCAGGTTTCGTTTAAATGTATTTTGTTAGACAAAAATAGCATACTCTCTTTGCATGTCTAGAAATGCAGCCATATTAAAGCAGGCTTTCACAGTGTGCATACAGTTTCAGTGGATGCACCTTCAATCAGTGAAATTAACCTTCAGTCAAGAATACTGATAAGAACAGAATGTGCAGTACATTTGAGTAAAAACACATTTTGTTTGTATGGTATATGGATAGAGAACCAACATTAAAGAGGCGTGTAGAGATTTACATGGTTTTGGTATTATTAGGAGATACTTCAGATACAGTCAATTACTTTGTTTGGACTGATATGCAGAAAGTCATTGCAGTGCAGTCCTCAGAAGTTTAGTACAGAGGCGTGGCCAAGGATGAACACAGGATAGCAGCAGATTTCTTCAGCTCCACCAATTTCATTACATTGACAGGAATTAATTACTTAAAAAATTAATTCTTGAAGTAATTTTCTTTCTAAATATGTTTGTTTTATATAGTTCTTGAACTATATCTAAAAAAGAAAGGAAATCTTAATAATATTCCTGTCAGAAATTACTTTGGAAATTTTCCTGTCAGTTTATCAGTCTGAAATGAGTTCCAGTAAGACAAATTCTCAGGACTCCAGCATCAAGAAAGAACTTCAGTCTCTGATAATTATAGTCCAGCAACTTACTGCTAAGATGGATAAAATGGATACTAAAATAGACACTTTCATAGAAAAACTACAAAACAAATAGACTTGTTACATATGGACCTGCAACAACAGAAGATCCAGATGACAGGCATAGAAGAAGCTGTGAATGATATGGAAAATAAAATACAAGAAGAGGAAATCAACATTGAGTTTCTGCTGAAACAAAATACACATTTACAAACAAAGCTGGATGACCTGGAAAATAGATCTAGGCGCAATAACATTAGGATTTTTGGACTGCCAGAAAATATTGAAGGTAACAATATTACTTATTTTTTAACAACATGGCTCCCTAAAACTTTAGATTTACCAGAAGCATTCTCTTTTGGTATCGAAAGAGCACATAGATCTATAGCTAATACTAACTCTAACAAAAACTATCCTAGATCAGTTATAGTTAGATTTCTATCATCTTTTGATAAAGAGATGGTTCTTAAATCTGCTTGGGCTAAAGCTCCTGTTAAGTTTAATGAGACAACTGTGCGTTTTGACAATGACTATTCTTCCATGGTAATTGCTAAAAGAAAAGTTTTTCTGCCACTAATAAGGGAGCTTAAAAAGCACAGTTTAAAACATACCTTCTGTTTCCTGCCAAGCTTAAAATCTTCCATCCTGATGGTCCTAAGGTCTTCGATGATTTAGACTCTGCTTTACTGTTTGTCAAAGAAAAAAGGATTTTGGATAAAATAGAAGAAATGGAATGGGCTAGTTCTTCATTAAAGAGATTGGCAACTGAAGCTTCCTGGAAGACTTCAGAGAAGAAGAAAAGACTAAAAAACAAATGATTTGTTATATGTTTTTTTTCTCTCTCATCATTTTAGTTCATTATTAATCTTTTTGAATATAGTTCCTGCATTTCCAGAAAGCCACAAATATTTTGGAAAAGATTTAATCAGAGTTATTCTCTATGTGCAAAGAAATGTTTTGTTTCATAACCAGTCAAAATGCCTGAGGATTTAATGGCAGGCTGTGACTCGATTTGTTTTTCTTTCTGAAAAAAGTAAGGTTAGTAATTTGATACATTATTTTATCTTTATCTTTTTTTTTTTCCTTCTTCTTTTATTATTTTCTTTGTTTAAACAATGACATTCTATTTAGATTATGTAGTGGGTAAAGGGTGGGGAGGGCAGGGAGAGAACAGTAATGAAAATATCATTAATAGAATAATAACATATTTATTTCTTGTAAAAGTTTATAAGTTCTTTAAATGCTATTTCTAATTATACTTTCTTGATTATACTGCTTATGCTTGTTTGTAAATAATCTGTCATGCTTTAACTAATAATAATCAGAACTAAATAAGAGTAAATAATATGTTTTATTTTTAACTCTATTAATATAAACAGTAAGTAACATTCCATTGTATATACTTCTTACAGCTTTCTCTTACATTTTTTATTTCTGCCTCACCCTTTTATTTTCTACTCTCTTTTCTTTTCTTTATTAATATATAGAAATGCTTTTGACTGTGTGGGCACAGTGAATAATAGGATTTGTATGAAAATTGAGTTGGGAGAAGAATGCTGAGTTTTATTGCTTGTTGGTAATTTTGAGTTTAATTTCACTTGCATAGAGGCTGTGATGATCTGTGGAATACATTGTGGAGGTTCTGTCATGTTTAGATGCATTTACACTGCTAAATGAATGTTTGTCACTAGTTTTAATAAGTTTCCGCCAAAATGTTAAGAGAGACAATCTGGGATGTGGGCTGTCTTATGCACAATGTCCTTGAGTTACCTCAGAATCTTCAAATCACAGAATTCTCACAGAGAAACTGAAAGCAGTTAGTATAAACATTGACAAGGTTATCACACTGACACACCACAGATTCAGGAAAAATACTCTGTTCATAAAATATGTCAGTTATAATGAGTTTAAATGATGTAGTTTCTTGTAGTAAGTAAATGTCTTATTTTAGAAGACATAAAAATGAAACATTTATTTAAATGTTTTTGAAAATCTACTTAACAGCAGCATAATAATCTGTGTTAAAAATTTGTGTTCCAAACATATACTTTACTATAACTCATTTAATTCATCTGATTGACAAACATAAATAATCTTATAACTCTATTCTGGAAGAAATGTCATGTGATATATTTTAAAGCAGTAGGTTAGCATGATTGTAAAATCTGGTTACCAATATGTGTTTGCTGTGCATTATTTTGTATAAAGCAGACAGATTTATTCTAGGGACAGCAAGTAGGATAGTGCTCTACAAAGACACAACTCAGTGAGATCAGATATATATATATATATATATATATATATATATATATGTGTGTGTGTGTGTGTGTGTGTGTGTGTGTGTGTGTGTGTGTGTGTGTATGTATGTGTGTGTGTGTGTGTGAGTGTGATGGCTTTTTTTTCTGAGAATCTGCATAACTATCCAATATGATTTATAATAATTTCTATGAATACAATATTTTACTCTATTGACAAAATGAATGTTTGCCACAAGTTTTAATAAGTTTCCCGCCAAAATGTTAAGGGAGACAATCTGGGATGTGGGCTGTCTCATGCACAGTGTCCATGAGTTTCCTCAGAAGCTTCACTCACAGAATTTTCACAGAGAAACTGAAAGCAGTTAGTATAAACATTGACAAGGTTATCACACTGACACACCACAGATTCAGGAAAAATACTCTATTCATAAAATGTGTCAGTTATGATGAGTTTAGATGATGTAGTTTCTTGTAGCAAGTAAATATCTTATTTTAGAAGGCATAGAAAATGAAACATTTATTTAAATGTTTTTGAAAATCTACTTAACAGTAGCATAATAATCTGTGTTAAAAACTTGTGTCCCAAACATATACTTTACTATAACTCATTTAATTCATCTGATTGACAAGCATAAATAATCTTATAACTCTATTATGGAAGAAATGTCATGTGATATATTTTAAAGCAGTAGGTTAGCATGATTGTAAAATCTGGTTACTAATATGTGTTTGCTGTGCATTATTTTGTATAAAGCAGACAGATTTATTCTATGGACAGCAAGTAGGATAGTGCTCTACAAAGACACAACTCAGTGAGATCAGATATATATATATATATGTGTGTGTGTGTGTGTGTGTGTGTGTGTGTGTGTGTGTGTGTGTATATGTATGTATATATGTGTGTGTGTATATGTGTGTGTGTGTGTGTGTGTGTGTGTGTGTGTGGGTGTGTGTATATGTGTGTGTGTATATGTATGTGTGTGTGTCTGTGTTTATGTGTGTGATGGCTTTTTTTTTAGGTAATAACGCAGGTGTTTCTG